>NC_133353.1:10970131-11090131 GCF_030506205.2 Paramisgurnus dabryanus
GTAATGTGTGGGTTTTTGTTTCTCTTTTCAAGCTTTACATGAACCAACCATTGACTACGGGTTCCAGCGGCTGCAAAAGGTCATTCCTCGTCACCTGGGGGATGTGGAAAAATTGCCAAAGGTGAGGAAAACCCAAGATATTAAGCTAAAGTATAAAAATAAACATGGAGTTTAAATGCATAATTAAGATAAACAAACTTCAGATTTTTCATTTAAAATTGATATGTGTTTGTCCTGCTACTGTTACAGTGAACCTATAATTAACCAGCCTAAAGATCACTCACATACATTATCTACAATAAGCATATACAGCAGGGCTAGTCAACTGGTGGCATGTAGGCCTAATCAGGCCCTCCAGTCATCTTTATTCAGCCCTCCAGTTATCTTTATTTAGCCCACCGGTCATCTTCGTCTGATTTAAAATCAGCGTGGTAGCCACCTTTCCACTGTACAAGATCTCTCACATGTTGACACGGATTTACGATTAAAGGTGCAGTGTGTAATTTTTAAAAGGATCTCTTGACAGAAGTGCAAAATAATATACAAAACTATATTATCAGGGGTGTATAAAGACCTTTCACAATGAACCGTTATGTGTTTATTAACTTAGAACGAGACCTTTTTATCTACATATACCGAGGGTCCCCTTACATGGAAGTCGCCATTTTGTGCCGCCATTTTTCTACAGAAGCCTTTAACGGACAATTTTTTTACTAAGTTCTCTCCGACGATGACATGTTTGTCCGGTGGCAGCTACCGTAGCTTTTCTATGTGTTTCAAAGTGAGCAGTGGACTGAGCTGTTGGTTGCAATTCGCAATCTCACCACTAGATGCCGCTAAAATTTACACACTGCACCTTTAAACTGAAATTTCATTATGACTGCCACTAGGGGGCGAACTCAGACAGTCGTGTCCGAATGTAGTGTACAATGGAAAGGCGGTTTAGCCAATATTTTTTTTAAATATTAAAAAAGGAAAAATTAAATGCAATTTTTGTCATTAGCAGAAGACTGTATATATTATGAATACTTGAAATAAAATAATTTATGAAAGTTAAACAGTTATAAATAAAAAAGTTTAAGAGCTCTGCATTACAGTTAGTGCTATACAAAAATACATGTGTTGATTATTTACTCTTGCACTTTTTTGTGAAATGTTCATAGTTAAACTATTAACATTTGGCTCTTGCAATGTTTAACTGCAGTTGTTTTTAAAATAATAAATTATGAATAAAAATATGAGTTTTCAGTAATTTAAAGCCAAAATACTGGATACAAGATGTATGCATCTTTATTGAAAATGCATGTTTTTTTTAACCCTGGAGAACCCAGGAAAATCCCAAAACCCATTTATTCTATCGAACAAATTTGACCCCGTGGGTTCTCCAGGGTTAAATATATGACCTATAACAAAAAAGTAACAAAAACAACATCAATTATAATATATATTATGATAATGATATATATGATATAATATATATATATATATATATATATATATATATATATATATATATATATATATATATATATATAATGGGTAAAAGTAAAATATATATAAAAGGTAAAAATATGGGTAAAAGTTTGGTCCGCATCATATTTGCATTTTTAAAATCTGGCCCTTGAAGATGAGTAGTTGAAGACCCCTGATGTACAGTATTCTTACAGTATGTGGACGTACACTAATAAGTGTGTTCTTGATGATTGACAGGAGGTGTTACTGAAGAGAGCAGCTGACCTCATAGAGGCATTTTATGGAGCCCCTCACAACAGCCAGGTAAACACAACCTTTCAATTTCATTAGATCACTCCTAATAGTGACCGTCACATAACGTGTGTCTGACTATAGGAAATGATCCTGAAGCGAGCGTCTGGCATAGCAGGTGCTCTCCACACACTCCCACGAAACCCAAACCCATCCCACACAAACCTGCATGGCATGATGGGAGTTATCTCATTTGATGGACAGTTAAGCCCAGACTTTTCACAGGATGCAGAACGAGGTATGCGGATTGCATTCATATAATATGGTACACAGAGCAGTTTTTCAATCAATCTCTTATTTTTTTCAGTGGGTTTAAACAATGGCTTCATTTCAAGCAGCACAACCCGACAGTCTAACTTCAATGCCAGTGTAGGCATGAATGCACACACAGACACGATTTCCACAATTCCAAGGCACACACACACAAGCACACACTCGTCCATGCCTGGGCACCTCCAAACATACACACGACCCTCTGTGCCAAACGTCCCACCAACTGCCACACAAGGGGTCTTCAACAGTCCCACAGCAGACACACAGCACTACATCGGTAAGAGCAACTACTAGAAGTGTAAAAAACACATTTTTCAGAATCTGAAACATACTAAAACAATAAAATTGAATCAAATATGACATTTCATGATACATTCCATCATTTTTCAAATATAATCACATTGATTTGATTATAAGTCTGAATCCACCCACTTCCAGTTTCTTATAGTCTTGTTTTTATAGCAAAGCAAAAAAGTGCATTCGCTCCTGTTCTGAAGCTGCAGTCCTCTCCGACACACGGTCCACATCTTCCCATTTGCATGGTAAGAACACGCCTGCAACACACATACTTTTAAACACATCAGCTACACCAGTGGTTCTCAAACTGGGGGCCGGGGACTCCAGGGGGGCCGGGAGAAGGTGCCAGGGGGCCCCAGGATTATGACATTTTATAAAAACATTGATTTATCATAAATTCTGTGTAATGAAACCTCAGAAAATTAAGGCTACTAACCAACAGCAATACATTGTATATTTTAATATGTTTTGTTTAATTTAAATGTTTGAGTTTTAGAATATTTTGTCATGCATTTTCTTTTGGGGGGCCGCAAATGAATGCACCGTACCCAAGGGGGGCCGCACGCCGAAAAAGTTTGAGAACCACTGAGCTACACACAGTGTGCACATGTAAAGATTTGTGGAGTGTGAACATTCAACTGATTCATACAATAGATTCAGATGTTCATTTTTTGTCTTTACAGCCTTGCATGGACTAGCAACAAAATTAAACTCTTCCAGACATGGATGGACAAACACCTGATGGTGTTTTCAATGCAAGCAATACAAAATATGACATTTGTGTTAATGTGTATGTTTATTTGCTGTCTGCAAATGATGTTGTTGGAGTTTATGTCTATATACTGTGTTAGCCTCCATGTACTTTATTCTGATTTTATCATGCAACTTTATTGGTGTACTGTTACTGTAACAACTATAATTATTTAAAATAAAATCAATAAAGTCCCATCAAATCAATCTGCTGTGTGATGGTTCACTGTGTATGTGATCTTATTGGGTTCTGATTGGCTGATAATAGTTATCCTGTCTAAACTGAGCCTAATATTTTATATACATAGATTTCAAACGTAAAACGTAAAAGTCCTGTTTTATGTGCTGTAAATCTGAGAGTCCATTGTGTACTTTTTGTTGCTTTGATTAAACAATTTATCCTATGAAATATGAATATTTCGTAGGTTAGACCTCATGACTTTCCTTTTTTTACTATGAATTTAGTAGGACTATTTGAAAACATCTTAAGGGAGCACACACACAGTACAAACCACTACCTACAAACTTGACAATAGTCAAGTACAACAAAATATTTTTGCACTGATGGCATAAAAAAATCCAGATTCTTTACAAAGTTGTTTATTTCTTTTAAACATTTCTTATATATCCCTAAAAGAGGTATGCGAAAAAAAGATAAATATACTACAAAATATCTTGGTATAAAAATATTAATATGCATTTTAGGGAAAATTATAACAATATCAAATATGCAATTTAATAATCCTTGGGATTACAAAAAACAGCTTGGTTGATCACAAGCATACACTGTACTGATTAATCAATAACATTTATACAATGTCAACATAACATTAACAGTCTAAACTAAATTCAAACTCTGTAGTGATCAGCTTGGTAACTGAACAAACTGCACGCTCTGAAAAACATTTCCAAACAGAAACAAAAGGAAACTATAAATGGACTAAAAGAACGAGTCCATTTGCTCAAGTGAAACACACCAGCCTTTTTCAAGCTCAACTTAATTAACAAACATCTCTATTTGTAATGCAGAAAGAAGTCACTGGTGACCCTTAGGTGGACTTTTCATTTTTTTCTGGACTGACGTCCAAAGCCTTCTTCTCATGAGTGAGCAACCAAACTTTAATATGATCTCCATTCCCTCCCATGTATCGTCCACTTTGACCTGAACTGCACAGCACCCGATGACATGGAATTATGAGAGGAATCTGAGAGATTGAGAAGAAACCCAAAGTCAGATGAAAAATAATTTCAAGGTCATGTAAAAACCAATCTGACATCACTGCAAGAAGCCCACCGGGTTTCTTCTCATGGCTCCGCCTACTGCTCGTACAGCCTTTGGATTCCCCGCCATTTCAGCAAGCTGCTTATAAGAGACAGTTTTACCGAGCCCCACCTCCTTAAACAGTGTCCAAAGCACACGTGAAGTAAAGGAGTCTGAAAAACAAGAAAGCAAATAGAGATCACATTAAAGTCTGGTTTAATAATAGATTTTTTTATCACTGAAATACCAAGTAGCATTCGTTGCACACAATTTGAGACATGAACTTCTAATAGTGAATGTGTTAGAAACAATTAATTACAAATATGTTTAACAAAACCTTGGACAAATATGTACCTCTTATTGGGAATCACTATATGTGTCAGTATGTGTCACTAACCGCTCTGCAGAAGTGGATGGTGAAAGGCAGGTGGAGGAAGAGAGCTGACCGACTCGGGGTGGATGAAGTAGCACTGAAGCCAGTCAATACAGCGCTGTAATTCAGAGCTAATTTCTGTCTGGCCATAAGAGACCATATGCTGAGCAAGCCAATAACCACTTAAAAATAAAATAATAAATATGATACATCGTGTAAGAAACCAAACAATATGACATTATCACAATAATGCAAAAATTTAAATTACTGGACATCTGGAGTTGCTACTCTGGATGAATAAATTTACCTTGACCTTTTTTCCACTTGGATGTCAATGGTGTGTACTCCCATCTCACATCCACTCAACATGATCTCCCCCACGGGTGAGCAGAGGGACACTTTGCGCAGAAAACACGCGCCAGACATCATAGCCTGCTCTCACACATATGCAAACTGATGTTAATCGTATAAAACGCATGCATGTGGTGCACACATAATAACGCATCACATTCAAATGCGTGACTGGTCGTATGCGCGGCGCCTGCGTGGCTGTCACACATCATACACGTGTACAAACAAACACACAATCATCTGTTCACGCACATATCTGTCAAACATTACACACGTGCCAAAACAAATCAAAACCTTTAACCACTTAGTTTCGGTTACTTTTTCACTTTGTTAAGCAGCGACGCCAAGTAATGTAGGCTGACATTCTCATAGGATTAACAGACAGTTAAATGATAAAGATGTTACCTACTAAGCTTGCAAATACCACTTTTAATTGATTTTAAAAGACCGAACATGCGTTCATAAATTCACTTCCGGATTTGAAATCAAGACCGCGTGATGGAAAACAAACGACCAATCAGAGCAAAGCATACTTGCGCTCCGTGGAGTGATTGGACAGTGCTGCTTTTGGTCAGCCTCGATTACGTGAAAGCCAAGTGAATTTAAATATTTAGATGTAAATATAGCGAAAATATGCTTTTGTTTTTTTGTTTTAAAGATGTACATATGGGAAAATAACCATTTGTTTTTAATTATAAAAAAGTAAATAAAATATTACGTTTTAATATTTAAAATTCAAGTCTTAAAGGGATAGTTCACCCATAGACAGTAAAAATCCTCATGTTGTTCCAAACCTTTTTTTTTATAAACACAAAAGAAGATATTTAGATAAATGATGGTAAGCATGCAGCTGATTGTAACCATTGACTTCCATAGTAGGAAAAACAATTCGATGGAATTCAATAGGTACAGTCAACTGTGTGGTTACCATTATTTATCACAATACTTCCATAATATTTGTTTTCCTACTATGGAAGTCAATGGTTACAATCAGCTGTGTGCTTACCATCATTTATCAAAATATCTTCTTTTGTGTTCATTAGGAAAAAACATGTCATACAGGTTTAGAACAACATAAGGATGAGAAAATGATGACAGAATTTTCATTTTTGGGTAAACTATCCCTTTAAGTGGCCATGGCACAATTTTGTGATCACACAGTGGCATTTAATCAGAGCAAAGCCTTCTTTTCTCATACTCAGGGAGGAGCAGACAGATTTATTACATACTAAATGTTCAGCATATGGTTTTATTTTCTGTTTTCTCCTCCTCTCAGTAAAACTCGAGGCTTGATGAAATGTATTTACGAATTGAGGTCAGAACCTTACAGACACCAAGCCTCCCTTAACACATCAGTAATTCTCGAAATTGTCTGAGAGTTTAATGGGACTTGAAGTTTTGACTTGTAGAGACATTCATTCATGAACTATTGGATCCATGTTCATGCACTTTCAACAAACCAGCTTCCCAGCTCTGGATGTCACACAAACCCACCCTCACCCAGTCATAATCTTTCTAATGGGGGGATGAAAGAGGTGTGTCCCTGGGGAGATCTCCACAGTCAGCCGTGTGATACGGTCTTATATTGTGTTTGATCATCTGTGACATGCTCTGCTTCCACCGCCTCGGGCTCTGCTGATCTCTGAGCATCTCTTTAAGCCTTCACATACGGCTTTACACCACCTTACAGAGGAGCAATTTGCGCCTATATGGGAATAAAACTGTTGGATTATGTTCAGTGAATGACACATGCTGTGACCTAAACATTTAGTGGAGTAGAGAAGCAGGTGACTTACCTGTGTTATTTGTCTTTATTTTACAGTGTAACAGAAGCAGCCTACTTATTTAATGCTTTAGATAAAAGACACCTCGAGAAACATCACAGGATGTGATGTCATTAGAGATGGAAAGCTAATCTGCTCGGGATAGGACCACATACTGACAAATGCACTTAAAAATTTTAAATCTTGGTAACACTATTCACTTGAACAAGAGACATGCACCGGGGGAGTATCCATGTAATTAGTCTACTGTAAGTTACTGTCAGTTAAAAGACAGGATCAAACTGGATTTTGTGTCAGAATGAGAATAAAATAAGATTAAAGTTGAAAGATTCTCTCTTGATTGACAGAAGGATGCTGATTTACAATTTGATCCCTCCATTGCATTAGCCACACACTGATATTTTAATCTTCAAAGCATGTAATGTGTCAGGGAAAATGTATTGCATAAAATACATTTATTACAGATTACTTGACATGGTTCACACTTACAATCTTTTTGTTGTGCAGTTTAGGAAAAAGATGCAAAAGTTGCCACTGGGATGTACCTTTTAAAAATATGTACCTTTGAGGAATCGGTATGTACCTCTAAGGTACCAAAATGTACCTAGGGGTAACAATATGCATGAGTCACTCTGGATGCCAAAGCTAATGTTTAAAGCTAATGTTTTCCTAAAAGTTCAGTCCAGTTTTTGGAAACCATCCATAGAAAGTCTGTAGGCTAATTTAATCTCTTTTTATTATTCTTACATTTTGAATCTTAAAAAAATCCATTTTATTCAGAGAACCATTGAGAAAATCACAGATGGTGTACAACTCGGGCGAAAAACAATGATAATGCAGGACTGTCAATCAGCGACGGGGCGGGGCTTTATCAGTGTGACATCACATTGATAAGAAAATCAAAACGGAATGTCTAATGAGACTAATAGGGATTTAAACTGTAGTTTAATTGTTTTCACAACACATTACAAAATGTACGATTATGTGTGTAAGCGTGAGCAAGCAAGCGTGTGAGCAAGTGAGTGATGAACAGAAAATACTGATTAAAGTTTGATTAGCCTTTATTAAAATTATTGCTTACACACATTCTCAAATTCAAATGGGACACAGAACCACCCCATCACATCCCTTACCACCCTGTGACAATAAAATGGGGTGGTAAATTTCATCCCAAAATAGCTGTAGATTTCCCATGTGGTCAAGTTCTCACCTACAGTAGCATGCATGCATTCAATCTGAAATATAACTTTTTTTGCATTAATTAAGTTAAACATTTTAATAAAAAAAAGTTTTCCCTATCTTATTTTGCGTAACAGGGTTGTTGGTTTGAGCTTGACGGACCCTGTGTAACATGAAAAAGCAATAGACAAACAATGTAAAAATGTCAGTACTGTCCTGCTTTAGTTTTTGGTGTCTAAAAGGCTCAAATGAAATGATGTCACTCACTTCCACTTTGTGATGTAATTTTAAAGCAGTAGCATTTTGTTTATAGATAAAACAAGTTAGTGTGACGGGGTGATAAGTCAAACTGTGGGACAGACATAAATCATAAAATATTTACAAAAAAAATATATGGTTTATTTTTAGGTTTATTTTATTTTTTATAGGTTTATCTTTTCTAAACAGGGACACATATACTCCTGAAAAAAATAAATGTCTGCAAAAAACAACAACAACAACAACAAAAAAACATATAACTTATTTGGTGATATTTTTGATGCAAATATCTTATTGGTCAACATGGACATGTGAAATTGTGTAAGTTCCAATTAGTAATGAAAAAAATGATAAAAATAGCATGTTAATCTTTAAGAATAGTATTTTATCATATATAAGGACACTTTAATTAATAACTTTAAGCTTTGAAAACACACTTAAGGAATTTTTTTGGGCCTTATGCATATGGCACCCGTTTCGTAGAATGACATCTTTTTGGTACAAAGTGTACTTTTTGAAAAGACAACTTTTGTACCCTCTTAACTGTTTCTGAGAGTGTGGTATTGTTTGCCATGAATGAGTTTTGATTCACAGAGACTTTCTTGGAATCTATATGGCAGATGTCATTATGCGTCAAAAAACACATTTTGTATCAGCCACAGGTAAATGCTCCATGCTGTGCAGGTGCTGCGTTGTAGTTCATGCTCAGAGGTGATAACATCTAAGCACTTATATATGATTAAGGTATCACACAGTTGTGCAGTTCCAGATCTCACATCTGACGCTCTTGCGTGGCATTTATATAAAACTTCCCCCACATCCCTTTTTGTGCACTTTACTTACTCTACTAAGCCAAGTCATCACTATCAGAGGTGTCAAGCCAAATGTCTCCATTAAAATCCAAATATAGAAGCACTTGTAGTAAGAGCCACCACAGCTATTTTATCACCTGCTTAACATATTAATGCACTTTTTGGAGACACGCTTTCATTGAAAATTAGTGTATTGTTTGTTCACAACATTGTGGCTCAAATAGTAAATGTCAAGACTGTGGGTTTGAATCCCAGGGAATGCATTAACTGATAAACATCTTGAATGTTAGCCATTTTGGGTAGTCTCCGGAGGCACTTTTATGAATTAATCCCTTATCCTATCTATCATTAGTTTTAATAAATGTACACTCACATACATTCAGATATGTGACAAAAATGTAAACACTAATGGCATGTTTATTAAGCACAGTAGACATATTACTTTAAAATAAATTACAGCACAATACAAAAATAATACAAAACATATAGCAAGAAGTGTGAGGTGTTTGGAGTTTGAAGGTGGCACAAGAGTGCCACCATGTGGATGAGAAGTTTGTATCTATTTTAAACAAAGTCTGTGTGTATTTTATCTGCATTGTGGAAAATGACTGATTCTTTTATCAATTATGTGTGATTATTTGGCACCTATACTTGTATATTTACAGTAACTCTAGTACTACATTTATTAAAATCAGGTAAGGATGATATTTTATCAGGACTCAGTAAGAAGAAGTTTTAATTAAACAGGTTTATCTTCATCTTTTACATTCTTCCTCGTCTGTTGGGAAATCTATGTACCTTCAGAGGCAAACCTTCAGCGTCCACCTCATTCACCTGAAATTATAACAGAAGGACATCACTGATCAATAAAAACAATTTTACAATGTGAAATTCAGTCGCCAATGTTTTTTAATAAGAATGAGAAACAGCTGTGTTCTCACTGTGTGCATTGGAGAAAACTTCTCCAGCGGAGATTCGGCAGGAATAGAGAGGACTGTGTCACCAGCATCCATCATCTAAGAATATAATAGAGATTATAGATTTAGATATAGATTTTTATATAAGAACCTCATAACTCAACGTTGCATTGGATTACTTCTGGTTATGGTTTGCTTACTTTTCTTATGTGCTATTGAATTTAAAGAAAAAAGATCAATGCTGAGGAAGAGAGCATAATCTTACCCTGAATGTTGCCTCTACTTCCCCGACATTTCTTTTCCCACCAGGAAGCCAACCATATGACCAGTGCTGGCAAAAACTAACTTCCAGCACAAATACTAACATTAACAACTGGATCACTAGCCTTCCTTTCCACTCCATACTGGAACTGAAACAAAGACATTTGAAGTAGCCTGTGTTATACTGTACTCTCAAAAGGACATTTAATTAAAAACATTTTGTTTTGTTTCTTTAGTTTGATATTTACATTTGTTCTAGTTGTTAGGCAAAAGATGCTATAATTGTCCAGTTCAGATTCTACAATGGAAAAAAGCAAGCCGTTCAACAAAGTGGTTCATGATAACATTTCAGAAAATGCAGAATAAAGAAACCCATACACGCTTAGAACAACATGAGGGTGAGTAAATGATGACAGAATATTTATTTTTGGATGAACTAACCTTTTAACAATATTTAACAACTGAAACCAACAATTTTGGCAATTGATCATCAAAAGAAAACATTCAAAATATACAAAGAGGTGCTTTGTATGTGTAGACAATGTTTAAAACTGTAAAATTATATAACATTATTTTGTGTATTCCTTTAAGAATGGTTGTAGCAATATATGACTTTTTTAAATAAACAAAAAAATACAAATTAATAGATCTCCTTAATATTTAATATTAAATAAAAAAACTAAGAAAAAGTTATATAGAAATGCGATAGTGCAAAATGTCTTACCTGTTGTCTTTGTGAAGATGAGTTGTGTTGTTCTTGATCTCTTTTATATAATCTTTTTAAAATGTGTAAAAAACCATTTAGTCATCAGGAGACCCAAGGAGACCCCGGGGCAGGTGCAGGAGCACGCTCTAATGCACACCAGGGGTTAGTAAAAAAGAACTGTCATGGGGACCTGGCTAATGGACTTGTGTAAAGCCTAAAAATCATTCAGTAATGCTGTGTCTAAATGGTCAAAACAGACTCTCCAAATGGCTAAATCAACACAAGGGACCTAATGAGCTATCTATATAACTGTTAATGGTTGTGCCAAACAAAGGGTGAATCATAACACTTACGATCAACTGTTGGACTGTTTTAAAAATAGATTAAAAATCTGTCTGTACTTCTGTCCTTTTTCCCCCTTTCTACTTTCATTATATATTTTATTAGATTTCTTTAGCATTTTGTCTTTTGATGTAATTTACATCATATATTTGATAGTTATGGACACATTATTGTATTTTAAATGGAAGAAAACACTGTTTTTGATCTCAAAATAAAGCATTTTCCCTCTGTACATGACTGTGGGGTCGAGCACTTCTGTGGTGCTTGGAATTCTAATTAATTAATAAAAATCAAATATTGCTACATTGATGGCTCAAGAAGGTGTAATTGTTCATATAACATATTGTCTCATTTTAAAATATAAAAAATTGTTATATTAAAAAAAATCCGTAGAATGACCCTCTTTCTTTCTTTCTTTCTTTCTTTCTTTCTTTCTTTCTTTCGTTCATAATTACTCTATATCTTTATTAAAACAAATTTTTACTTTAAACTATTTACTATAAAAATATATTTAATTACTCCATTTTTTCTATATATTAATTGTTACATTTTATCTGTAATGTGCGCTGTGACGTTCAATTTAAGAGACTTTTATTTCGTGTTAGAACACTTCCGGTAATAAAAAAGTCCCGGGAGCTCCACAACCATATGAAAACATGTCAGCATGTCCGCATGAACACATCAATATTATAAATGTATTCACCAGATTACCGCATATCGACTATTAAAGGCTTACAGGTAACGTTAAATTCAAGTTGAAATATATATTACAGAGCTTATGTCATAATTATTTATCGCGCTAGCTTTGTAGGTTAAGTTCTATCCAAAAACTATAACACGTGCTTTATTTTTACAAGGTTGTATGAATTAAACGAACATGGATTCTTTGAAAAGACCTGCCATTCTTGAGGACGCGGTCCAGTATAAACTCTTTCTGGTTCAGCCTGACCCATCAGACGCAGAAGTCAACGAGAGATCCCTTCAGCAGCTTCTGGAGAACATCCTGGCCGAGGTTGCCCCTCTTCTTATGCAGTATATCTGGCAACATCAACCATTTAATCTCAGATATCACCCTCAGAAAGGTAAATATTGGGGTAAATATCCCAAAAGTACCACAGGACTTATTTGTTCTGTTTTTAGTTTATAATTGACCTACTAGTATTTTAAAATGTAAATATTCATATTGTTATTTGTGCTTTAATGTGGCTTATATAGAGGACTGAACACTTTTATGTAAACAAATTAGTGAATGTTGTAATTTGGTTGTGATGTGTTGACACATACACTTGCTTGGAGGCTTAAAAAGTACAGTATGCTTCTTCACTGAATAGGGGATGAGCCAGCACATTTGGGCGGTGTCACTGTGTTTGCTGATAATGTGGAGGATGAATGGTTCATCGTTTACCTGCTTAAATCCATCACATGCACCTTTAAAGAAGTCGCTGCGGTTGTCTATGATAACGATGGACAGTTTCTTCTGATTGAAGCAGCTGAGCATCTGCCAAAGTGGCTGGACCCTGACAGCAGTGAAAACAGGGTTAGTGTTAAATTATAAACAGCCCCTTACTAAAACGTTATGTGTTATTGTCTGATTTTTTAACATTGTGCCACGGTAATAACATAGTAGTATTCTCGTATTGAAGTACAATGTGACATACAGTATCTGCCATATTAATTCCTACTACCTGTGCAATTGCTGTGATTGTTATTTAAATACACTGCAAAATTACTATAAAATGCATGTACACTTCATTCCCATTGGCTAATGTTTATGTCTGTCAGGTGTTTCTGTACCACGGAGAGCTGCACATAATTCCCAACCGCATGCATCCTGAAGAAACTGGCTGGCCTAGAGACTCAGTGCCCACTGTGGGTCAGGCTTTAGAGATGCTACATTCAAACACTAAGAACTGTCTGGCTAGAAAGCCTATACGCTCAGCTCTGGCCAGGAGACTAGATGGGTAAGACTAACATTAGAAGTGATGCTTGTAATGAATTGAATAATATTTGTTATATGTTCAATTATATTTATTATTGTTTCACTCAGTTCTTTGTGCATGTGTGTGTGTCTACTCAGGTACCCAGAAAAGATCCATCAGAATTTCCATCATGCCCACTGCTACATACCTGCAGGCATTGCTGTGGTGTTGTCTAGGAGACCTGACCTCATAGCCCCTGCTGTATCTGCTTTCTATCTGCGGGACCCGCTTGACCTTCAGGCCTGCCGAACCTTTCGCAACTTTCCACCTGAAACCAGAGTTATGACATCAGTATGACATCTGATTTCACCTTTGTTTGGGAAAGCTATTCTGTCTTGATTTTGTACATGAAAATCAGTCTGTTTGTTTTTTTCAGGTAAAGTTTACTCGATGCCTGTACGCACAGCTGCAGCAGCAGAGTTTTGTTCCAGATCGTAGGAGTGGGTTTACCCTTCCTACCCGTACTCATCCCCAGTACAGAGCTGATGAGCTGGGCATGAAACTGGTGAGTGGATGAGGTTTCCGGCAGTTGATCATCTGGTAAAATCCACTGATGCTGTCTGTTGTGGTGTTAACATATTATGCTGTTTGTTTATACTCAAGGCCCATGGGTTTGAAATCCTGTGCTCTAAAAGTGGCCAGTCCTCATCGGAGCAAGAGGCGCCTCTCGGCAGTAACCGTCTTTGGAGAGGCTTTCTAGATAGCCTTAAAAAGAATGGATACTTTAAGGTACAGAGAGAGTTTCCAAATGTTCCTTTGCCAGAGAGAAAAGGTTGAATAAAATATTTTCATTTTATTTCATATTCCTGCTTATGTGTTTTGTGCCTCCAGGGCGAACTAGAAGGATCTGCTCGATACAAAGACCTCATGATGTCAGCGGAGAACTTTTTCAAACAGTCTGTAACCAACACACACCGGTAAGAGTAAAAAATTTTTTAGTTAATCATAACCTTTCAAATTGTAATTTTTTTGACTTTAAGGGACACTTTTTGGAAAATAGGCTTATTTTCCGGCTCCCCTAGAGTTACATTTTTTTTGTTTTATAATTTTAAAATCCATCTCCCGGTCTGGCAGTACCACTTTTAGCATAGCTTAGCATAATTAATTGAATCTGATTAGACCATTAGCATCGCGCTGAAAAATAACCAAAGAGTTTTGATATTTTTCCAATTTTAAACTTGACTCTTCTGTAGTTACATCGTGTACTTAGACTGACGGAAAATTAAAAGTTGCGACTTTCTAGGCTGATATGGCTAGGAACTATACTCTCAAATTGGCGTAATAATCTTTGCTGCTGTACCATGAGTGCAGCAGGCGCAATAATATAAACCAGAGCTCGAAAACAGTCCCCTTGGTAACTTTTAATAGCTGGGGACTGTTTTCGGGCACTGCGTAATATCATCTACAGAAGAGTCAAGTTTAAAATAGGATCAATATCCAAACTCTTTGGTCATTTTTGAATGCAATGCTAATCAGATTCAATGGATTGTGCTAAGCTATGCTAAATGTGGTACCGCCAGACCTGGAGATCAGCTGAATGGATTCCAAAATGGTAAAACTCAATTGTTTAACTCTAGGGGAGCTAGAAAATGACCATTTTTAAAAAAAGTGGTGTCCCTTTAATGAGGAATTTGTTTCCTATCGATAATCATCGTTCTTTTTCTTTTTTTAAATCTTAAGCCCTGATATTCAAAATCCTGGTAATGAAGTATTAAAAATCTTGGAAGGCTCTTCATACAATATAGAAGATCTAAAACAGCAAGAAGCACATCTGCCACCAGAGGACAGTATGTATTATTTTATCTTGTCTAAAAGTGTACAATATTTAATCTTATCTTAATTGCAGTTTCTAGAAGTTAATCTTTTAAGTAAATTGGACCTCAATCTAAGAAGGTTTGTTTTACCTGGAAAAATGTAACCGTTAGCATTCTTATTTATTTGTTTAGCCAGCATAATTTTGCATGGCTAACAATACAGCAACATGCATTTTGCTCCCATAATTGTTTATCTTTAACAACTACCAGTATGGGCTAAAAGAAATCGACTAATCACTTCCTGTTTAAAGGTGGGATGCATGATTTTTGAAAAACACTTTGTATTTATCCTCACTGTCACCTCAAATAGGTGATGCATGGTTAGACATCTCCCCACAAGAGTTGGAGAGGCTGCTTGAGGAGAGAGGAGGCCGTAAGGTGATCGATGGCACACGCAAAACTGTAGGACCAGAGGATAAAGAGCAAGAGGAAGAAACCGGCTACAGTCTGGTAGCTGTAACACAAGGCATGAAGGATTTCATCAATGCCATGTCTTCCCATGAAGGAGCTGAAATTCCAAGGTAATTATGTTTGAATATTTGTCATTGTGAAACAGATACCCATCCTTGATTCTAAATGATTGATAGGAAGATAAAACGTCTTATTGTTATGATGTTTTTATCCAAATATTTTTCATATTGTTTAGCACCCATAACTGTTTCATTGGTACTTTCATGGCATAGCTATGTAAAAAAAAATTATATTCAACCCATGGTTGGGTCAAAAAGGGATAAACACAACCACTGGGTTAAAAGTGGGGTGCATGGTTTTTGAATAACACTTTGGAAAAGGGAGTCTGGTTGAGTACCAAAAACACTTGTAGCCAATTAGCTGTAAGGGACGTGTCTACTAACCGACATCGTCGCCTGGCTTGCGTATGTTTTGGGGCGGGTCAAAAGACCATAAAATAAGTCATCCAAATTATACTGGGGAGGGGCGTGTTTGTTTAGGTGATTTCAAATATCAACATTGGCTTTCAGACCTCATGCACTCGCCTTAAAGTAAAATTCATTCATAACCTAGTGGTTAGGTTTGTCCCTTTTTGAGGCTTAAAAATAACCCAGCACCTCTTAGATTGCAACTGAGGGCTATTTTACATAAAATAATTTAATACCATAATCATTTATTTTTCCCAATTTGTGTTTTAGATCTTGTTTGACTGATCCTTTCAGTTTTGACCCAGATGCAGTAACCAGTGCTCTTGATAGACTACTTGGTACGTGTAGATAACTTAATAGAAAACTTTATATAAATTTTTTATTTAATATGTTCTATATATAATATTTTTATGATTTATTGTTTTATATTAAATGTATATTAATGCACCAAGTCAATCCACTGCAAACAATGTTTGGTACCACCTGCATGTGACCACATCACACAGTTAAAATCCGGCTAGTCTTGTTTATCCACACCTCCTCTGTGCTATCATTTTTACTGTCCTATCCAATAAAAAGGCAAACAATTTCTAAAATATTTAATTTATCTATAATTCTAAACTGCACGTTGCATGTATTGTGGTACAGTATTGCTATAATAACGTATAAATCCTGTTTTATAGGAAATAAGGATGATGATTTAGACTCTGATGACTTTGAGGATTATGATGATGATGACGACGACGAAGAAGGTAATGTAAATAAGGACGAAGATGTGGAGAATGCCGGCTCAAAGGAGCAGGCAGGCACAGAGACGCTGGAAAGTTTAAGGGAGTACATGGATGAAATGGACCAAGAGCTGCAAAGCACAAATATTGGGAAAAGTTTTCCACAGACTAATAATGTGAGTATCTATTAATATTTCATTTCCTAATCAAAGTGTGCTGAAAGGTTTTATTTTATTAATCCTTCTTTTTCTTTTGTAGACTGGTAATAGATCGGGTGCATCTAAAAGCTCATCATCGTTCACGTCAGGCTCTGAGCCTGTTGAAGAAGAGATCCAACCACTTGATGTGGACCTCAACCTGGTTACAAACCTTCTTGAGTCATTGGCTTCTCAGGCTGGCCTAGCCGGCCCTGCCTCTAATTTGCTGCAAAGTTTAGGCATTCACATCCCTCCTGATGCAGATAAGTCATGAAGTAAGAAAAACTCACTGTGACTTATCACTAACTTATCAGACCTGTAGTGTTACCTCACCTAGTATAAATTCGTTGTTTCCTAGTCATAGAAAGACTTGGTATGACATTGGTTTCTGAGACTGTCATGGTATTGAATTTATGGTTTAAGTGTAACATTGGCCTACCATTTAAACGGAGCACTTACATAGCATTCGATTTATGGGTGGGAACTGTTTTTAGCACAATGTCCCAGCAGTTTTTCCCTGCTTTTCTCCAATTAAATGTATATTTTTCAAATAAAGTATCTTTCTAATTTCAGTTTGGCTCAGTTATCTTATCACACAAACAGAGAAGGAAGTGAAAGGTTTGCTCTGCTCAACTGCAGTGACGTGAATGTTGAAATGAATTGCTCCTCTGTGTAATATTAACCAAGTGGATACAGACAAATCAGTAACGCATGATTGCAAAAAGATTGCGGTGCTCTGCTGCTGCTAAACTTTATTAACCTCTTGTTGTTATCAACGGCAATGTAACGTGTTGAACTGCATGTGCTTTTAAAATGAATAGCTTAAACGCACTGTTTATTGGATGACAGCATCTGGCAACTACATATATGTAGAAAGAAAATTTCATCTACTAAAAAATAAAATTACACTTTACATAATAACAAACATAAGGACATAGAAAAGACACTGGAAAATGTGATTTAATACTTAGAAAACCTCATCAGTATATTTTATTTGCTCCAAAACAATAATACTGTAATTTGCTATTGCATGTAAGGAGCTTATTGAATAATGACTCACAGGTTTTCTATAAGTTACTTACAGGTGTAACTTAGTACTCGTAATATTCTTAACCTTGCAAAGAAGTAATTTTTTTAAATAGTGTAAGATGAATGTCTCACCATACAATGACGTACTCGGGTGAATTTCACAAAGCATGGTAGAGAACAGGCCAGGGTCATATTTCACCCAAATAAATAAATACAACTTAGACTTATTTTAAAGAAAATTAAGATTTTCTTGCATTGTGGCATTTCTTTCATATATATATACACTAAACAAGACAATTAACCACCTGACCCCTCCCCAAATAATATGTTTTCAGATGTTTCACTTGTCATCAAGGATTCTCATTATTAAAGTAAATTTTACTTCTTTTATTAGTTTCTTTTATTATGAGCACCATATAATATAAGACACATGCTACAATAATGTATAAATATTTTTGCATAATTTAAAAATTAAGCCCAACTGTAATGAAAATAACACCACAATGCAAATAAAGTTTTATAGATTTCAGTGCAAGCCAACAAAGAAGTCACATATTAGTTCTGCCAAAATCTTTGAGTTCAGTCTTAATACTGTTGTTGTATCAATGATAATAGCAGTCCTTTGGATGGTCACCCTTCAATGTTGCCAACCACTTGGGTTTGTAATGTTGTACACTGATTGGTCATCATTTCCTAAAATACACTGAAGAGGGGCAAAACTAGTCCTCTGGTTGCATGCAGCACAGCTGCCGGCAAAGCAGAAAAATACAGAGCTGTCATATTCACAAAGAGAAGTTGCACAGCACCCAGCAGCAACATTCCAAGCATGTATCCATAAAACAGGAGACTGTGCCAGCTGCCGCCAATCAGTGCTTTTGGGCTATCAGGGTGTATAAAGCATAGGAACCCTAATAAAAGGATGCGTGTAACTGTTAGATTGTAATAAAGGTCAAAGGTTGAGGCATCACCTCGCTCCGTTTGGGAGACTTTAGCTAGCCACACAAGAGACAGGCTGTGGAGGATCAGGCTGAGGGGAGAGTAGACGTATTCCAGCGGCTCCATTGTATGCAGTCCTTGACATGCTGAAAAACAGGGAAATGTAATTATTCAGTGGAAGACCTATATGTGACCCTGGACCAAAAAAAAAAACAGTCATGAGTAGGGGAGAGTGGGGCACAACCTAACGCTTTTTGGTTTTGGCTCAATCATTCAAAAAATATTTGAGTTTGATTTATTATATTTTATCTCTGCTACAAAAGAAACATTTGAAGTTTGTTTCTAGTACTGACCATTCTTGGACAAGTACACTAAACGTGACAGAAGTCGAAACGTTACAACTTACCCCATAGGTGTGGTTAATAATTGTAATAGGCAGGGGGTTAGTTGTAACACTTGCTAAAAATTAAGTTTGCAGGCAAATATTTCAATACAATTTTGTATTGAAGTGGATATTGTTTATATATCTGTCTATAATGAACAATAATTAACAATAGTTCAATTATAAATGGATACAAATGTTTAAATATGTGAGAAGAAGCAGCACAATTATGACAAAATATTTTTTTTATATGTGACCCAGTCTGTAATAACCATACGACAGTTTCAAAAATCAAATTCTGAGATAATGAGCATCAAAGTCTGATTTTAGCCATTCATTTTATTATGATTTCTATCTTTAACGTGACCTGATTCAATCAATGATTAAATTTGACACACGATTTTTGATAAGACAAGCACATTTATTTTGTTGGCAGCCAGCAATCATTCGTGTGTAGCCTATTTAAAACAACGGCAAGAATTACGCTAACGTTAGCGGTTTTCATATCGTTATTGCTGCGGGGTAAGTTGTAACACAGCGTTACAATTAACCCCACTGGGCCAAAATATTTTCAAGCCCACCAAAAAAGTTGCTTAGAGCTGCAGATATATTTCAAAACGATGCTATGTTTTAGTCAACAAGACACTGATTAATATGACATAGCATTGGATTTGGTATCTTACACACCCAACTTAGAAACCCCAAAAAACATATGATGAAAAAATTTACATACATGCCACAAAAACACTCATTTATCAATAACTCTCTGGAAAAACGTTATACATTTCCGAAAATGTGCGGAAGATCGTCTTTTGGCAGCGTAAAAAACACCGGAAAAACAAAACGCTCAACCTTGTGCGACAATGTAAAAGTCTGTGTTACAACTAACCCTGCATTAGTTTTTCCCCTGCGCACCCTTACATAAAATAAATTTGTAGTAAAAGACAACAATACAAATTATAGATTAAGTAAAGATCATGTTCCATTAAGTGATATTTTGTGAGTTTTTACAGTAAATATATCAAAAATGTATCATTAGTAATATGTGTTGCTAAGGACTTTAAAGGCGATTTTCTCAATATTTAGATTTTTTTGCACCCTCAGATTCCAGATTTTCAAACATTGTCCTAAAAAACATACTTCAATGGAAAGCTTATCTATTCAGCTTTCAGACGATGTATAAATTTCAATTTTAAAAAACAGACCCTTATGATTGGTTTTATGGTCTAGGGCAGGGCAGGGGTGTCCAATCCTGCTCCTGGAGGGCCGGTGTCTCAGCAGAGTTTTATTCCAACCCTAATCAAACACACCTGATCCAGCTAATCAAGGTCTTACTAGGCAGACTAGATACTTTGAGGCAGGTGTGTTGAGGGAAGTTTTAGCTAAACTCTGCAGAACACCGGCCCTCCAGGACCGATTTTGGGCACCCCTGGTCTAGGGTCACATATTTGCCAGAGAGTATATAGTAAATTAATTAGGATGGGGCGGTCAAGCTTCAAACCAGATTAAAAGTATCTACATTTTCTGAGACACTGTACAAAAGTTGTCACTGGGGCAGAACTCTTTAAAAAGGTCTTAATAATGACAGTTTTGGTACAGAAATGTATGCATTTGGTACCAGCTCCTTTACAGTTCACTTTTTTAATGGCGGAGTGCACGGTTTCTGAAAACGCTTTGGAAAAGAAAGTCGGGCCAACTACCAAAACACACTTGTAGCCAATCAGCAGTAAGGGGTGTGTCTAATAAATGACATCGTTGCCTGGGTGGCATATGTGTAGGGCGGGTCTATCAAGAGAAGGTCCAGATTCTACTGGGGTGGGAGCGTGTTTGTTTAGGTGATTTCAAATGTCAACATTGGCTTTCAGAGATCTGGATGGACCCTGCCTTTAAGTACCACAGCTGCAGGTGTTGTCCCACCATATGTCTTCTGAAGCCAAATTATATATTTGTGTAAAAGAAAATTAACTAAAACTTCTTGGAAACAATAATAAAAGTAGTTACAGTACAATTTTACTTAAAGAAAAAAGGCTACTCTGCTCCTCTATTATTATTATTATTATTATTATTATTATCAGTTTTCATACCTGTGACACTGACAGAGGCGACCGTGACAGCTGTCAGAAGGCAGGAGACGTGGATTGAGCCAGGTAGATTTAGTGCAAACAGATGACCTAAGCTCACGCTGACCAGTGGGAGGAATCGGGCGGTGAGCGGGTACAGACCAGAGTGGGCACTTGCTTCAGCCCAAATGTCCAAAGCACACTGGACACCCCCACAGATGGCAGGTACAAACAAACGCTCGGACAGCCTCAGGGAGAAAGGCTTGAGGCGGATCAGACCCACACCATGCAAGGCTAGCAATGCCAGGAGATTTAGACATACCTGTAAAATCATGTAAAGTATTAGCTAAATCTGCAGAAATGGATGAATATTTTACAGTTTAGTGAACCTAAATTATCATTGGAGATTATCACCTGCCATGCAGTGTTATAAATCTTGGAGAAATATAATCTTGTGTGCATACGAAAGACCTATAGCCCACTTTTAAAAGAACTATAAAAATAGCATGCGCTGATAGTATTTGTCCTGCAGTTTAACATGACATACTTCATTTGTAAAACAAACGTTTTCTCAAAGAATCATAAAAGATACAGTTCCTTATATTCATTGAGAGACTACCTGGAAGTCATTTGTCACATGGCAAGTCTATTTAATCTGTGAAAGTGAATTGTAAAAAAAGCTAAACAGTAACTAACAATCATGATCATGTACAATCTGCTCTATAGCATCCCTTTAAACATATGGTGGCGGTTTCCCGGACACCGGGCCTTAGTTTAATAGGAAATATAACTAGTGGGCACTAAACAAAGGGCACTAATGTATTTAAAGATATGTCAGTGCAAGATGTTTTTAGTTTGGACAGCTCTTAAATTTGTTTTAGTCTAGGTCTAGTCTAATCCCTGGCCAGAAAAACCACCCCATTGTGGTCACAAAACTTTGTTTGCACGAAATGTCAACAAACAAAATGTAAAGACAAGTATAATCAGCTAGCAAATAAAGCGTTTATTTGCTCTTTACTAGGAAATGACTATATCAACAGGTCGGTTCCCTGTCAGCTTACTTCTGTGTCCTAGCAGCCACATGTAAACTTTATTGCATTAGCTATAAATATCTTGATGTATGGCTTGGTTTCAAATATTAGAGACTTTAAGCAACAGCTGGGAGTGGAACGGCTACGGCGACCGGAAGTATGCTGTCAGACCGCCGTAGCCAAGAACGTAAAAATCACTAAGCAACCGTAAACAGGACAGGCTTCATTGATCGGATCACAAGTGGATGAGAGAGACACATTACGTTTACACCTGGTATTTAAATATCTTTTGTCCACTTTCGACCGCTTCTGTCCTGGTTACTGTGAGGGGGTGGTCTGTGAGACGGTGGGCGAGTCTCTCTGCTGTCATTCAAACGCGAGCGGGAGTAATTATGAGTTTATATGGACGCGAAATAATATTATGTCAGAGTCCACTGCTTGTTTAGCAAGTAAACATGCTGCACAGTGTTTTGTATGTGTATGTTAGAGCTTTCTCTGTATGGACATATGTAATTGTAAAAAGTTCAAAACCTACAGTCGTATGCAAAAGTTTGGGCAACCCTGACAATTTCCATGATTTTTATTTATAAATGAACATGAAACATTTTCAGTCTTTATCAGCTACAGTAAGTTACTGGCAACCAGCTGCATAATTACAGCTATTTGTTTTATAGTACGGATGCATAAATTTGGGCACCCCAACAGAAAAATCACATCAATATTTAGTAGAGCCTCCTTTGGCAGAAATAACAGCCTCTATTTGAAATTGCTGATCCAAACACCCAAATATTTATAGACGAAAATCATGGTTTCAAATTGGTTTCAAATCAAATTGTCAGGGGTGCCCAAACTTTTGCATACCACTCACTGTAAAAATTTGCTGTAATTACGCAGCGGGTTGCCAGTAACGCAGCAGAAGATAAAGACTGAAAATGTTTCATTTTTTGAACAAACTGTTGCCAGTAAATAACATAAATGTAAAATCTACAGTAAGTTACTGGCAGCTATACCAGAAATAACCAGTAATACTGTAATTTCTACAGAATTTTTTTTACAGTGCTGTATATATAACACAAATACTTAATACATGCATAAATTTTGTATATGTATGCAACTGAATGCTTCTTCAAGTGCCTTTTTGAGAACTGTAGAATATTACGGTAAATTGTTGAATATTTACGTACATATTTACAGCTGGTATATTTTTGGTATATTCTAAAAGTCGCAGTAATCTTTACTGGCATTGTACATAATGATTACCAAGGTGGCACATTCAGACTAGAATAAATCACAGAAAAGCTCTGGTAATAATTGCTTTACCCAACCTCTTCAAGTAAAACTAATCCGGACCGAAAAGGGCTATAGTTAAATTAGGACCTAGTTTTATAAACGTACCATAAAAACATTATGCTTTTTGAGACAAAAAAAATGGCAATGGTATATTTAAAAAATATGTCATTTTTAGGCAGAACATTTCAAAGATACATTTTAGTCTGGGAGGTTCAAGCCGGTCTGTAATGAGCCGGGCACATATGTCTTAAATATATGGCCAGTTATTACATGCAGACACACAAATAATAAATGACTCAAGTTTATGGCACCAGTCCAATAATGACATGTGACACACCTGATGATTCACATGAGAGATACATGAGTGAACAGCACATACAAATACTTATCACAGATGATGATTTGATGTATACACCCTGGAATCTAACACTGCACATTCATGAAGTACTTAGTCATTAAGGCAGTTATTCTTAATCCGAGTTATCTTATTTCATCACACTGTTCATAGTTTACCCCGGGTTAATCATTAACATTTGGTATTCAGGTTTCGTGTTTCACAGTGTAGATGTGTAAACCTAGAGTGGGTAATGTTCAAATCTGAATACTATTGAATATAACATTGATGAATTACAATGACTCCCTGTTCATCTGTGGAAATGATGCCACACTAGTGTGTAAAATCCTATAAATGTGCATTTGATATAAACTTGTAGTGATGTATCTTAATTAACACTTAAGGGCACAAATAAAATGTATATTTCACTCCAGTCCTTTTATAAAGCTTATTACATTGCTTTTATGGATGTAGAATTGGTTACAGCTGTAATTACTCACAATTATTCACCATCATTTTCAACCAATTCTATTAAGCATAGCCTCAAAAACCAAGCAGATACTCGACCATGCACACTGCCCCTAAATGCATGTGTGTGGAACACCTGTCCAATCCTTTTGACCTTTACTTTTGAAAGGCGATTATAACGTGTACTAAAACTCATGTACTGTAAGTAATATAGTGGCAAAATACCTGTATGAATGCAAGTGGCACTGCATAAGGGTAATGATACTGGGGAAGGAAAAGCCTGCATACAAAGCTGTGTAGATTATCGGCAAGAGCGTACACAATCACAGCCACCAGGGCAGCGATGCAAAGCAGGAGTGGCACCAGGGGTTTATATACTTCATAAAGACAAGCTCTCAGTGCGTGCGGAGTATGCATCTGCCACCATGAAGAACTACAAGAGATATAAACAGATAGCAGACAGACAGTAGATGTATAGCATCCTTTATAAGAAAATTTAGCAATACTGTGTAACATTAATTATATATTGGCATAATCATTACCAATAATCATTAAGTTGTTGGTTACAATATACAATACAATATAAAGCTGATCTTACCATCTTGAAACCAGAGTTTGCCAGGGGTCCATACTGGCAGTCTAACCACACCAGGGCAGGTGGGGGTGGAACACTATTTTGACTTTTTACCCCTTCACACAATCAAGGGTTAAATGAGAGATGTTAAACAAACAGACACAAGTTGAGTTAACAAACATCCTAGAGAGATATTCATAAAAACACAAATCCACTACTACAGATTTAAATAAATGTAAAGCACAACATATATGCACCATGAAAGATGACTCTCTTCTCACTGGATATTATTTAGTAGTATTTTACAACTGAATGTTTAATAAACCAACTCTTAATGAAATCGTTTATTAATTCACAATTAATTTTAACCATTAAAATGAATAATAAAGAATCAATGATTGAAAAATGTGCTCACTAGTCTTTTTTAAACTAATAAATAGTCACCATAGGTTCTATGGAAAATATAAGGTGCTTTTATTGTAAGCTATTGAAAAGCATCCAGCTGACAAATATTTTTACAGTTAGTAACGCTATATAGGTACATAAACGTTTTGCAATAATACCATCTCACATAAAAAATATGTATTTACTATAGCAAACATTAGTTAATTGTAGTATACTGTAGTATTTAAAAGTAGGCCTAATAATTCCTTATAAGCTCTATGTTTAGTATAGTTATAGTAAATTGAAAAATTGTAGTATGCAAAATAATGTAGTATACTTTAATATTTACTTTGATAAGGTTCAAAAACACTATTGTATGAATTTTAGTAGCTACACTAATAGGCTATTGAATACTAAAATTTTCGACCATATTTTTTCATGTGGATTTTTTAGCATATTTTATAAATTTCCTGTTTTCTGTTTATCCACTTATTTCTATTCACTGTTAAATGAAAGATGTAATAGAAATACATTTAAGTTGAATAATTAACTAAAAAAAAAGAAAGATATATTAACGTATGAGGTAACTTACATCACTTACTTGTCATGAGATCGTGTTAACTTAGGCTATTCCGTTATATTGGTTGACTGTAGCGTTGTCTCGATAAATACCGTGAATGTTCATAACCGATCCGTGAATTCACCACTGGTATTAGCCCTACTGTTGCTCGTTAACTGAAGACGAAGAAGTGCAGATGTAAATCGAAGATAGACAAAAACAATCTGCTTAGTCAGTGTCAGTCAGGAACTTTCACGAGTGGACATTGATCTTTTCCCACCCTGTTACAAAACCACAAATTATGATGAACTTCTCTTTAGATACGTCTCCATTCTTCAGCTTACTGATCTGGTGCCTTTTAAATCCTGCATATTGTCCTGGATTTGATCCTTTTTTATAGTTTTCTACTTTGGTTTGAAGGACACGGTTGAGGACATCGCGTCACCTCTCAGTCGTTAATGTGCCATAAAAGATTAAGCGCGTGAACGCGCATCTGATCCATTTGAAACGGACACAGTTCATTTCACACAGGTTATGAAACTGCCCCAAAAGTGTATAATTTACTAGTCATGTTATTTGGATTCTTATAAATAAAGATTGTTGAAAGGTTATTTAGGCTGTAAAGTTCCATAAAGAACCTTAATAATACACCCCAAAATTAAAATTCTGTCATTATTTTCTCACTCTCATGTTGTTACAAAACTGTATACATGTATTTGTTCTGATGAACACAAAGCAAGATATTTTAAAGAATGTTTGTAAGCAAACTGATTATCACTTTACTATAGAAATTAATGCAGATGTATTATCTGGAGCATGTACTCATGACTTTCACTTGTGTCAACAAAGCGTGATTTTAAACAAGCTTCACTTTTTTAAACTTTAAATTGTTTGTTTTAGTGTTTGCCTGTTCTTTTCTTATACCTTGCAGCTATGTTTACACACCCTGGAGTCTCACCTACTGCAATTCTTTGTAGTGGTTTGCAAAAAAAATTGTGTAAGAATGTGTGAGTTACTCAGTACACACCATGATAATATTATGCAAAAGATTATTGATTTTTTTCATGTTAGCCAGAGCACCTCACACAATGTATAACTCTTCACGTCATTTGTGCTCAGGAAGAGCACAGCTTCGCCTTTTATGGCAAAGAGTTCTTTCTGCATTATCTCTTTTAGATGACAAAATAAACAGATGATGTACTTGTTTTGTTTGGAAGTATAGTAATATGGCATCCACCATTACACATAAAATAAATTACAAATTCACTGGATAAACGTGCTGAGAAAAATTTGACCACAGTCATTTATAAATATTTATTATTTGTTCCTCTCAGCATCAATACATAATCATCAATTTGAATAAAACTTTTCTGTCTGAATATGTATGCATGCAAAAGCATACATTTTAGCTAGCGGCTATGCAACCCACCACTAATTAATATATATATAATAAATAGTGACATTAGTTTTGTATTGTGTCAGTACTACAGTAACTTATCAATGAGAAACAGTAAAACAGAAATCTCACAAATGTCTCTAAAAGTTTTAAAACAAAACCTAGGCCCGGTTTCACCAACAACATTTTACATTTATTCATTAAGATAACGCTTTTATCCAAAGCGACTTACAATTATATGTCAGAGGTCAGACGCCTCCGAAGCAACTAGGGTTAAGTGTCTTGCAAAGGGACACAATGGTGTGTCATGGTGGATTCGAACGGGTCTCTCACACCAAAGGCGTGTGTCTTATCCACTGCGCCACCACCACCAACAAAGCTAGCTAAAGCCAGAATAGGCCTTAAGTAAAAAAATGTATGCATCTTTTATACACATACCTTAGATAAAGACGTTACTGGTGTGTATCTTAAGACAAGTCAATGGCAAGTTATTGTCAGTTGAGACAGCTCAAACATGTGTTTTAGTCTAGGGCTAACCTTAAGACTTGTCAGTCAGTGAGACAAACTAATCTCAAATCTGCCAACCCGGTCATTTAGAATAATATTACTGAAGATCTCAATGTAAACATTTCTCATCAAAATACCCATATACATTGCAAAATATTGCAAAAAAAATCCTAAGCAGTTTTAGGAGAAACAAGTTGAAACTTAAATGAAACTGCAAACTCCTTCAAATCTTCAGAGTTATGAAAAACCAAACTCAGTTTTTTTCCTCTGGGTAGGTGGGTTGGTCAATAACTTAAACATATACATTAGCAAAATAAATTCTATTCTAATACTATGTCACAGCTGAAACATAATGGTTTCTATGCATTTTATCTTAAACCAAGGCAGCAACTGTAATTCTTATTTAATTAATTGAAATTCAGAAGTGTGTGTTTGTATCTGGTCTGACACACTGACCTGTCACTGCCAGCATGCTTTTGCTCATGTTAAGCACTTCACTTTTCTTTATTACCATGACAACCCACTAAGTTTGACAAGGAGGAGGGAGATAGTAGACTTCAGCTACACAACCCAAAATGATTCCCATGCAAAACCATGGGCATTGTGCTGTCCAGGTGACAAAATGATTCAAAATCTTTTTTCCTCAAAATTTCATTTTTACATATACAACAAAATGCTCTAAAAAAATAAAGAATAAAGCAGATAAGGGAAAAAGTTAGAGTTTTAGAGATAAGAGTTTTTTTTATCTCACATTCAGACTTCACCTGGTTTGACTCTAGTGCACCACCTTTTCTTTTGGTGGAGAGGATGTAAAATTGATACAATACAACATAAGCTACAATATTTAGCAAATACCTGAATATGCAATCGGTCCAGTCCTCCATTTTCACAGAACTGATAAATGTCCTTGGGTTCGTCCTTCTGGCATGCCAGGCTCTCTGCAGCTCCGAAATGGCGCCTCCTGCAGGGAGTTGAAAGGCACAGTCAAACTCTCTTAAATTAACGTCATTGAATCATCTCAGTCCAAAACTGAAGGTAAACAATGTCATCGTAAAAGATCACACCATGCACAGTAATTAAAGCAATAAGCCCCAAGAAGCAGTGGGTTACCAGTGTGAACAACACTCACCAAATGCACATTTGTCTGACACATCTCACTAAAAACAATCTAAATGTTATACTGCAATCCAAGATTAGTTATTGTACACTTAAAGTGTCCTTACATTAACACATACAACTCTCACATGCGTTTCGTTGTGGGTTTGTGTATTATTTTGCCTATTGCTTACTGCTTTATATGTGCAGATACAAGCAGAGTCACCTGGTAACTGCCTGTGCCAGGGTGACTGTAATTTATCCAGAACTGGGTTGTTTGATCAGTTGTGTTCAACTTCAAGAGTTCTCTATACTGCTGAAGAAGGCCAGAACCCAGGTATAACACTCTTTTTTTAAATGCATATAGACCTACTATCAGGGGCATCATGCACTATTTTTTTAAGGGGGCACAGTGTACCCCACTGTAATCATATTAAATGTAAATTAAACATCAAATTTAACCCCACATTCTTATAGACTACACTGCGTTTATAAATTATTTTATTGCTATCTTATACATTAATAAAAACTCAGTAGTCATGTGACATATGTGAGTGGCTGCAGTAATCAACACTGCATTGCAAAAGAAGAAAGAAACATTTGATACAACTTAAGCAGATCTAAATGTAATACTTTTTTTATTTTAGTTAATTGCATTAAATTTAATTGTATGACCATTGCTTGACTGTGTAGCATATTTTGTAAATAAAAAAAAACATATACATTTGTGAATTTGTATGTGGGTTTGTGCTTCAGTTGGCAGTCAGGAGGCACACGCTGATTCTCCCACTCTTCAGCAATGTTTTTTTCAGCTGAGTGCTCTAGGAATGGACCCAGTATTCCTCCAGGGGGGCTTTTCATTCTCTCTATCCTTTCCTGTGCACCCCTTGGATGATCCTACAGTCTGCAGTCTGAGCATTGCTTCCTCACCATCTATGCCTCTGAAATCTTGGAAGGGGCACCCAAGGCTCTGCCTCTCTAGGCCCATGACTGCCGCATCATCAAAAACCTCCACATCACACACGTGGTCAATGCGACTGCTGAAATATCTGATGCCTTTCCAACTGTAATACATTATCTTCACCTGCGGCTTAGTGATGATGCACAGCAAGATCTGAGACAGGCCCTTCCAGAAGCCTCAAGTTTATTGCTGAGGCCTTGAGGGGGGCACCGGGTTCACCGGGCGGTCGTGTGTTGGTGCACTGCAGCCGGAGCAGGAGCTCTATGTTGACATTAAGGTTCCTAATAGAGCACAGACGTTGGTCTTTGCTACATGTTTTTCACTGGCTGAAGGAGAGAAGAGGTTGTGCTGCCCCAAATGCAATGTTTCTTCTGCAGCTCTCTGACTATGAGGAACAGCTGTTTGGGCAATGTCTCACCTCGCTGGATGACTTCTGTCTTTGAGAAGTACAGTATGAAAGTTCAGGACAGCTTTCCAAAAAATTTTGATGTGAAGGAAGGAAACTTCTGATTATCATGATATTGTTGTAAAAAAAATACAGACTCGAGAAGACTTTACCCCCATGAATCAAACACTAAAGGTGCTTTAGGATGCCATAGAACAGGAGTGGGGAACCCTGGGTCCTGGAGGGCCACTGTCCTGCAGAGTTTAGTTCCAACCCTAATCAAACACACCTGAATTTCATTTGCAAGTGATCCTGAAGACTTTAATTTGATTTTTCAGGTGTGTTTAATTAGGGTTGGAACAAAACTCTGCAGGACACTGGCCCTCCAGGACCAGGGTTCCCCACCCCTGCCATAGAAGAACCTTTTCTGTATAAATTGTTCTTTAATGCACCTTTAACATCTGAAGAACCTTTCTGTTTCACAAAAGTTTCTTTAAGGGAATAAAAGGTTCTTTAAATTATAAAAATGTATAGAAAAGTGGTTCTTTGAAGAACCTTATCTAAATGGTTATTTGAGAAACCAAAAAAGGTTATTTTATGGCATCGCTGGGAAAACTCTTTTAAGCACCTTTATTTTTAAGAGTATACTCCATCAATAAGAAAACTAACAAAAAGTGTTGTATAGAATTGCTATTTTTATATGTGCTTGCAACTACCAAGGTAACTACCAGGATGTGTTTAACAGTGGATTTCTGGACCTCAATATCATTGACAAACCACTAAACCTTTGCCTTTTATTTAATGTTAAGACCATAGGGAATGAAGATAAAGATTGTGTGTGTGTCTAGTTTAGGTTCTGTAACAAAAAAATTGATGTTTTGCGATTTATTGTGAACTACTCTGCTCGTATTGATGTTCTTACACTGCGGAGGTCCAAACTTTAAATGAGTCAGATGTATCCTATTGAAGGCAGGCTTATTAACTTTCAAACAAAAGAGCATTATCTTTACACAAAGAACATTAATACAAACATGTTAGCCCACAAAGAATAATAGAGGTTTAAAGGTTTCACTTTGATCAGTTAACTTTATACAATAAGTTAAATAAATAATAAATTTGCATTAAATTCCCCTCATTTGTAATATAATTTTACATCCATTAGAGTGGAATAAATGGTTTATAACACAATTGCCTTCCATTGTGTCACTTTTGTGCTATAAAGGTTCACACTCAAACAAACACAGATGCATGCAAACATTCCTCTGTGTATATGTGACAAACATTTGCCTCTTTTACAGCTCTGCTTTCTACAGTGTCAATATGGAAAGTAATGGTTTTAGAAGCTAAAACAACAGGAATAGCTTTAAAGATCATTTAACTTTACTGTATAATTACCAAATTTTAGACCAGTTCGTATTATAAATCATAAAAAGGAGGGGTGGCAGGAGAAAGAAAGAAAGAATGAAAGAAAGAAAAAGTAAATGAAAGAGGTCACTGTAAGATACATAGTAGGATTACATATAATGGTATTACAATTATTCTCAAAACGAGAACAGAAACATATTCTTAAAACAAGAAGTTTTTTTCTGCTAACTCTGCACACACACAAATAATTTGTTCTGGTTTCCAGAAACTCTTAGTATACATATTTACATTATATATATACAACACAAGAAACAGAAAAAATAACGGAATAGAATAAAAACGTGTACATGATGTGTTATTTACACATGTGCAAAGAATATATAACACTGTGTATACAACTGTAAAACTATAAATAAGCCTATGTATTTTAATTGTTATGCAAGTATGCATATAAGCAGTGTACTGCACTACAGAATATTGATAATTATTACAATTTTAGTGGGTGGATGTGCTAAAACATTTAGTCTTAAATATAAAACAACTGAAAATGTGCAGCAATTATAATGCATTTATCGGTTTTAGTCTGCATTTTAAAGGGATGGTTCACCCAAAAATGAAAATTTGATCACTCTCATGTTGTTACAAACTTGTATAAATGTCTTTGTTCTGATGAACACGAATGTAGATATTTTGATGTTTGTGGACCATTGACTTTCATTGTAGGAAAAAAGAACAGTATGGAAGTAATTGGGGTCAACAAACGGTTTGGTTACAAACATTTCTCAAAATATCTTCCTTTGTGTTCATCGGAACAAATAAATATATACAGGTTTTTCACAACATGAGGGTGAGTAAATGACAAAATTATAATTTTTGGGTGAACTATCCCTTTAAAACAGCAAAAAAAACCAATTCACTCACAGTGGAACATTCAGATGCTCCCTTTGCAATGTGCAGAGATTCCAATGCTAATGTAGAATGCGCATGCGCAGTTCCGATTCCAACCCCAAAATTGCCAGGTTTCGTGATTTGGGAGTGTGTGAGACTCTGCACGTAGCTCAGCAGATAGATGAGAAAAGCCGTGCAGCCTCCTCAGTCCCAAATAAAGCCCAGCTGCACACAAGAGGCATCGTAAACACAAGCGTCTTCAAGACATTAGCATCAGGAGAGGAACCTCGGGATTGACTTGGTGTTTCTGTACGTGGTGACAGTTCGAAATTACTCAGGTAAATGCTTTAGTTAACAGAAGTTTTGTTATATTTATGCTCTCTAATAGCAAAGTTTAATGAAAGTTTTGTTCTTGTTTATGTGTTTAGTGTGCTTTAGCCTTATAGATAAAGCAAGTTAATACGATACAGTAAACGTACAATTTACAAGTAAACACTTTTCGGTGGAAATAAAATCACTGTTCTCGAAAGTTTGTAAAGCTTTGGGGGTTTTCCTTGCAGGAATTTCCACTATTCATTTCACTGTAACGTTAACTTAAATATTTAACGTTAACTACAATATTTACTGCAATTTATCAATTTACTATAAAATACTATATACATTAACTAATTGACAATATATATTCAGTATACAGGTAAACTTTCCACTGGCATTAAAATTATTGATCCAGAAAGTTTGCAGAGTTTCGGAAGTTGCCGGTGTAACACCGGCAGGAATTTCCGCTATACACACAACAAAATATGTATATTGAGCTCTTCGAGAAAAGTGTCATAAGGATTAGTAGTGATGTTTCGGATTAAATTTTCAAAGTGTGTCGCTTTTAATTTCTTCAGTCAAAAATAAGTGGTCCAATAGTTGCACGTGGTTTTGCGTATTGTGTTGTTTGTACAGTTGTAACGGGCGCAGTGCGGCGTGCCTGTGATAGGTTGGCACCTATAGTGGGTAAATTAGATATTAAAAGTACCACATGACCTACTTTAGGAATTCTGTTATTTTGTGGCTTGGCGTTTGCTACTGGCAGCTTTTAAGCATTTGCTCCACCACTGTTCGCTCGTGCACGGGGAGGGGGAGCGCGAGGACGTGGCACTTCCGCTACGCTGGAGCCAATGAACTTCTCGTAGCTTCCATGCTGGACCCTCACAAGCTCACGAACTCTCTTAAAAAAAAACAAAAATGTACATATGAACTTTTTAAACTCATAATAAACGATCTCATTCAAGAGGTGTAAGAAGACATCATATTTTTTGTCATTTTCATGTTTTTTTATTTCTTTGACAGTTAATTTAATTATATTAGCATCACATTGTTATCTATTGGTTTTATAACTATAGTGTTTTTCTATAACTATAGTGTCTTTCTCCTTTCATTTTTAAAGAATACTAGCCTTTGTTGCCTGGATATTTTAAGCCAATTTGAGAAAAATGAAAACTACTAATGAACTAAAATGGGTGATATGCTCCAATATTAGTATGATAACTCTTAAACTGTACAAAAACAATGTCAGAATTCTCAAGGTGTGAATAAGGACATATTTTTATGTGTATCTCTGTGACAAAGTCGTCTCTATGCTAAGAAATGCAAATTCATGCATTTAGTTTATGTAGCACCATTCATAAGTTTTCCATTCATACTATCCTGACAGGGATATGGCATTAACATTAGTTCATGCAGCAGGCAAGGTTCAGGTGAATTCCTTTTACAGACCAAATGTGTATACAGCAGTCAGATAGGTTGTTGGTTTTGTGGCCCCTTAGGGCATTTATTCCTTAAGCGTCAGATGCCTGTTTAAACATACCATGACATGTCTCTTCACATAATTTGGCCTTATGACATTACTTGTGCAACACATTAAATATCCTGTTAAAATAAATTATACAGATTTTTTGCAGTTTATAACAAGAATGTCCTTCTCTAATATTATGTGTTAATAACATGCATGTAGCAGATTGTGGGTCAATTAAACTTGAATCGAATGATATGAAACTGGATGCAGTATAAGAAGGACAGTGTGAATCTCTTTATTTGTGGGGGGTTGTTGGTGTATTTGTCCAGTAATTCCCTACCCCAGGCTTCCTGTGGCTTGACAAGTTAACCTTTTCACAAAACAAGCGTGACCTCTTGTTTACACAAGCCAACACTTGCACAAACACGCGAAGAGAGTTTCCCGCAGGGGTGTCTTGATTCCCTCTGTCATTCAAACCATTGGTTGACAAATTTGTGCCAACAATAAACACTGCCTCCAAACATCCATACTGCATGTTGTATTAAAACTTACTTTGGTTCCCTGTTTGAATAATGACACCATAAAAGGCAGAATTATTATCATCTTTTGTGTATGGATTTGATTTGATGCATCACGTATCCCTCTTTCTCTCAGGATGGTGCGGTGTTGGTTCCTGTTGAGTTTACTCTTTCACACCCTGTACGCCCATGTTGACTTTTTCACTTCTATAGGTAAGATTATCCATTGTTTTTACCAATGTTTATGGTTTATTTCCCTGTATTGTTTCCTGTCTATTACTCATAGGTTATCCTGATATTTAAACATGCAGGATGTCCGTAAATAGGGTATAGACTAAGAATGTAAGTGGGAGGTGTGGTGCAGCTGCTGACCCAAGTGTAAAAACAATCCAAGTCATTTCAGTGCACCAGCTAAAGCACATTAGTACAAATTAAATTTTTTCTGAATTAGCAACAAATGTTTCATTCAGACTTTAGCCCTTTTCAGACACAGATTACGGAAAATACACGAAAAATGCTTCCGGGATTTGTATCAGAGGATTGTTCGATTTTTGGTTTATTCACACTGCCAATGATTTTCTGGAATCTTTTTGGCTGTGTTCAAACACATCCCGTAAAGATCCTGTAAAAATACATGACTAAGTCATATACTTGGTATGTTTTTATCGCAAGATCTAAAGTAAGCTTATTTTCCGATTTCTCTTTTGTATATGATGAGATCATAAAGGAGCGTATATGAATGATAACTTTTTGCGATGGCACTCCGCCGTCCTCACTACGACACGTCGCTTTTTGGCATTGTTACTGCCTTTTGTTTACACAGGACGCGTTCCGTAAATGTTATGACAATGTTACTAGCTCCTCTTTATGGGAGCGATCCCAGGATCAATTACGGGATGTTTTTGCGTTCACACAGTAGGCAAGTTGGCAAAGTTATTTTCTAGGACCAGTGTGCTGTCTGAATGGGGTTTTGGTGTGATCTGTTCCACCCCTTCTGAAAATAGAAACATAAGAAACCTAAATCAGCATGCATTTAAATGGATAAGTATGAGATGCTTCAGTTTTAATTTTAGATTTGTGTTAATCGACTTCTAGGTCAGATGACAGATCTACTATACACAGAAAAGGACCTGGTGACATCACTAAAAGAGTACATTAAGCAAGAGGAGAACAAACTAGAGCAAGTCAAACAGTGAGTCTGAACAGTCACACAGACACAAACAAACATGGAAACATATGCTGCAAACATGCTCAGCTGTGCAAACATACATGCCAACACATATGCTGATCATCTGTTTGTATGGGGCTGTTTACATAGCATAACAACATTTTCAGTAAACAGGAAAGTTTTTATGCGTTATGGCTGTTACATGACAGCACCGTTTTGAAGAGCGGTTTCAAAGTTCAAGTTTTTATACCGGCGCCTTGTTGTCTCCATGTAAATTATGTAAAAGCAAATCTGTGATAACGGTGACATTTTTTTTATTCAGCCTATAGCCATGCGCGAGTAAACCAAAACAACATAGGCGACCTACAGGACTGTTTTTGTGCTACTCAAGATGCTGAGTTTATTAACGTTTCTCCTACAAAGTATACAATTTTGTCACTTGATAAGGGTTACTTGTAATGCTGCGTTTATACCAGCCATGGTAGAGGCAGCAAAAACGCGCTATTCGCGCGTAGTTGGACGCTTGAACATTTGGGTGCGTGAAATTCTAGTCATTCCAGAAATTCACGAGGGAATTCACGTCATGGGAGGGGCTTCTGCGACTACGCTGAGACTCCACCACTCCGCTGGCTTCCTGTAATCACGTCACTACTACAGTAAGGTCCTGATTGGTTAACGCGGCGTGAAAATCCGCCGAAGTTCAGATTTTTCAACTTGCGCGTTTCCTGCGACAAAGATCATTTCGTGCATTCCGCGTCATTCGCGTCGGGTTTACCGCGTGTACCGCGCGGCAGGATAATAATCCGCTTGTAATTGCGTCTTTGCATTGACTTAACATGTAAATCACCCACGCTTGCCGCCTCTACCGTGGCTGGTGTAAACGCAGCACAACTATAAACCTACCTCATTGTCTAAACAACGTCTAAAGTTGCATGCTTCTGTCATCTTTGCATTTATCAATCTGCTGAAGAATGTATAGGTGCGCAGGTGTAGTGTTTCTTTTCAAGGTAACATCGCCATCTACTGGCCAACTACTACATTGTTGTCATGTAAACGTAGCCTAGATATAAATGCTTAAACATGCTTTTTATTTAAAAACACAAGGACCTTTTTTCCTTACGTGTTTTGCCAGTTCATGAATGGCTTGTGATTTATTAGCATCTAAGCATTATTTTATTGTTCATCAATTGCAACAGGTGGGCAGAAAAGGTGGATACGCTGTCACACACAGCCACCCAGGACCCCGAGGGATTCCTGGGACACCCGGTGAACGCCTTCAAGCTCATGAAACGACTCAACAGTGAGTGGGCAGACCTGGAGAGCTTGGTTCTGCAAGACACCACCAATGGTTAGTGATACCAGAGACTTTGTCGACATAATTGCTAATATCTTTACTTACATGAACATTCCCTTTTTTTCATTATTCGTGATCTTTGAGGTCTGTTTTTCTCATTTCTTAGGGTTTATTTCTAATCTGACCAATCAGAGACAGTTTTTCCCAACGGATGAGGACCAGACAGGAGCAGCCAAGGCTTTGCTTAGATTGCAGGACACATACCAGCTGTCCGCCAGCGCCATTTCGACTGGAGACCTACCTGGTGAGTGAGTGCATGTGTTTATGTTCTCCCTGAAGTCTGCTTAAAATTAAAGAGGGCATATCATGAAATTCTGACTTTTTCCATGTTTAAGTGCTATAATTGGGTCCCCAGTGCTTTTATCAACCTAGAAAATGTGAATAAGATCAACCCAGTAACTTAGTTTTGGTAAACCATTCTCCACAAGCATGTGAAAAAATAGGTAATTGAAATGTGGCCCCCCTGGTGATGTCGTAAGGGGATAATACCGCCCCTTAATCTGCACCATCCAACCACGCAACTGCCGTTTAGGACAGAGATCGGCTCATTTGCATGTTAAATGACACACCCAAAACGGCACATTTTTGCACACACCTCTAAAGTCACAATTTTAACATGTTATGATAAATTATCTATATGATATTTGGAGCTAAAACTTCATGTATTCTGGGGACACCAAAGATTTATTTTATATCTTAAAAAAGTCTTGTGAAATGTCCCCTTTAATGAAAACTATATGTATGAGAGATGTTTTTATAGTAAACTATTCTTTCAAATGTATTATACTTTTAATTTTCAACTAAATATATTACATTTCATTATAAAAAGACTTGTGTCTTTTTATCTGCTTACAGGTGTGGCCTCAGGTGTGATTCATAAGAGCCAGATGACAGTGGAAGACTGCTTTGAGCTGGGGAAGATCGCGTACTCTGATGCGGACTACTATCACACTGAACTTTGGATGACACAAGCACTCGCACAGCTGGATGGGGGCGAGGAATCCACTATAGACAAGGTCACAGTAATGGACTACCTCAGTTACGCCATTTACCAACAGGGGGAGCTAGAGAAAGCTCTCGAAATTACCAGAAGGATGCTGAAGTTGGGTAAGTTTGCAGAGTAAATAAAATTATGGGAAGCTCTTCTTTAAAGTAAAGTTTGGAATATTATTAAGAGATGTAAAGGCTGAGTTTGATATAGTATAAGGAATGAGCTGTTTAGTAAGGAAAGAGCTGGAAAGAGTGACCTTACATGACAGAAAATAAGATAGCTCAACACTCGGATAAATCATACCTCGGCTAACTTGAAAAAATGGCTTTGTGCTGCGTTTGAATTTCAGACCCGAATCACCAGAGAGCCAATGGGAACCTAAAATACTTTGAGTTCCAGTTGGAGAAGCAGAGAAAGGCAGAGGAAGAGAAAAATGAGGAGGTTAAAATAAGAGAAAAGAAAGCGGTGGACAAACGTGAAGCTCAGAGAAAACGCTCCAATGATCCTCTGCCAGAAAGGAAGAGATATGAAATGCTGTGCAGAGGAGAGGGATTGAAACTGGTAAAAAAATAAATATGACATTTATCTCCACTTTTTCTCCTTAACTGTTAAATATTTTTCTTAAATTTTTGTTTCTGTTTCTTTTGCCCTGTAGACACCTCGCAGACAGAGCCGTTTGTTTTGTCGTTACTCTGACAATGGCCGCAATCCACGATTGCTATTGGCTCCGGTGAAAGTGGAGGATGAGTGGGACCGCCCGCACATTGTTCGGTATCATGACATCATCTCTGACAGTGAAATCATGACAGTGAAGCAACTGGCAAAACCCAGAGTAAGTTTTTGAGTTTCTGAATAAAGTCAGATATTTGCAGACACCCTAAAAATCATTCTTAGGATATTTGCAGGGCTAGGTTTTTGTGCATTAGATACTCATTAATAATTAAAATCTACAGTAAATGCTTCTCTAGTTTAAAGAAACTGAGCCATGTCAAAGCTCAAGTCAAGTTTATAAGAATAATATGCACAGTTGAAGATTTTATTGTATTGTTGAGAAAATGTGAAATTTAGAAGTAATTAAGGAGTTCAGATGCAAACCCCTCTAAGTGCGTCTGGCATGTTTTCTTGTAAATGAGCATTTCTTATCATGCTCTTATGTTTAGGTTCAGTAATTTCACTTTTATGGCAATATAAAGGTTATTTGTCAGTAATTGAAATGCCTTATTTTCACAAATGTCACTCACTACAGTCATTTTATTGGTATTTAACAAAATTGATGCACTTTCGATGCAAAACCCACTAAGTGCATGCAAGTTTTTCTTTAATAAAAACTCCAAATTTATTTATTTGGACATGACATGGTAAACAGTTGCAAACTCACTAAAGATGCAACTGAAAACATTGCAAATAATACAATTCAGAATGTAAAAATGAAGAAACTAAACCACAAATTAGGGGGTGCTATGATCCATGTCACTGCCACATTAAGGTTGTATTCAGGTCCAAGAACTCATAATAACTCCTTGAAGAACAGCAGGGTCCTTGCACCTCAATGCTCGGGCCCTAACAAGGGACACAAGTTTGAATGTGATCCATGGTCGTTTAGTGTGCCGTCTGTGCACTTAGAGGACTTTGCTGAAAATCTGATTTTGCCAACAAAGCAGTATTTCTGAATGGTGTGAATCTCCGTATATATGTAATTATTTTTAATATACGCTAATAAAAATGAGGGTTCTTAAAAGGGTTCTTGACAGCGATTCAACAGGAGAACTTTTTAGTCAAAGGTACTATATATATATTTCTTACATTTATATTTTCTGTATAACCCCCTTTTCTACTACAAACAACTTTTTTGCAACTGAACAGTTTTGTGAATATTTATGGAACCATAAGTACCTTTTAGGAACCTTTATTTTCAAGAATGTACTAGTTTAGATGTCTAGTCAGTATTAGTAAAGGGTTGAGGTACTGGAGGCTGTAAGGGGCACAGAGCAATGTGTAACCCCATGTCTGGCTCCTCAGCTCCGTAGGGCCACTATATCCAATCCCATCACAGGCGTGCTCGAAACCGCCCCCTACAGGATCAGTAAGAGGTAAGGCTTGAAAATGACGAGATGCTGCGCCGTGCCCTCACTGTTCTGTAGGATTAGAGAACTCCTTAGCAGAAACAATGTAAAACATGGATTTTGTTATTATTTATTTGATTAAATTAATTATTTGAATCAACTAATTAAAAATACTAAATTTTAATTACTAAAATTGTAATTCTACTTCAACAAAATGATTATAGGGAATACTAGAATCTAGTTTGAGAAATAACTGTTGGAGCAGAAAGTTTTAATATTGTTTTTATGCTGAGGAGTTGTACACCCTGCATTGGTGTTTTTATGTCGTTATGCTGTTTTTTCCAGCTTTAGTAGTCATGTGCTCAGTGACGGTGAAGCGTAAACAGGGACAGTCTGATTTCAATAGTATGTAAAAAAGACAGTTGTGCAAATTACCTAGTTGCAGTTTGTGATCGAAAGATTCATGCTGAGAACTTAAAAGCCAAAGCATAAAACATTTACTTATAGTTTTGTATCACTGATGGTGAACAGATCTGTCCCTGTTCTTTACATGGCTTTAGTTCAGAATATTAAACTAAAGTGACCTCTTTCTTTCTCTCTCTCTGCTTTATCTGTCTCTCTACTACTTTGTGTGCTGCTTTTTTGTTTCTATCTTTCTTTCTTCTGCTTTGTATAATGGGGTTTAGCTAAGGAGAGCAACTGTGCACGATCCCATTACGGGAAAACTCACCACTGCCCAATACAGAGTCTCCAAGAGGTAAGGGCTTAAAAGGTGAATTAAATTGAAATGTTATCAATTAAATTAAGGTTTAATTTATTAAGCTGAATTAAATTTAGAATTTAATTATTTAAATAATTTTATTCAATTACATTTTCTCGAGTAGTAGAGTCAGTTCAATGTCGTGCTAATATGCCATTGATTTTTTTTGTGATGCTGTTGATATTCAAAGGACTTTACAGCATTGTTATTAAATTCTGAAGCAATAAGCTTATTACTTTTGTAAGCAATGACTTTTCGATTTAAGTACAGGCTGTTTTAGGCCTGTCAAACTGTGAATGCAAGCAGCTACAAAACGTCCCAGTTGTTAGTTTAAGCCTTATATTAACACTGTAATATATTTATACAGACAGCAGATGTAAGAGTAGAGAGAACATATTTTCATGTGTGTTCTTCCCAAATCCTCCTAATAATCATCCTATCGGGAGTACTTGGGAATGGATAAATATTTGTGCGTGCACACACGCTCGCACACACACACACACACACACACACATTAACACATACAAAAGTTTGTTGCCATAGCTGCTGCGTGGCCAACCGTTGTGTCTGTACACTAAAATAATCTTTAATAGTGCTTAACATAGTTGAGTTGTCCCAGTCATTTTCCACCCACACCCCAGTGGTTTAACCTCTCTTAGTTATTATAAGTGTGTGTGTGTGTTTGAGAATGCACTTCTTGTACTGGACAGACTGGGTGGAGTCGCTGGAGTAATTTTGAGCCTGGGTGACACTGAATAAAGTTGGTGTATATCGGTTTGTGAGTTTACAGCCACAAACATTCCTTTTAATAAAAGGAAAGTAATGAAGTGACCCTCTCCTGGGGCCTGCCTATATATTTCCCATCTTTGGTTCCCTTTCCCACCCTTTGTGGCTTTACCTGCATGTCCGTCCGCATTAAGTTATTCATGTTTGCATGTGATGCCATATAGTTGGCTTGTTATACGTGCTATGTTTTGTGGTACGTTTAATTTCCTCTGCAAAATTTTTTTAGTGCTTGGCTGTCTGGATATGAGCATTCCACAATTGAAAGGATTAACCAGCGTATTGAGGATGTGACCGGTCTTGAAATGGACACAGCGGAAGAGTTGCAGGTAAGTGGGAGGGGTTTCCACATTTACCAGCCATTTAGAAGTGAACTGAAATGCTCAGGTTTTTTTCTCATATGTCAGGTTGCAAATTATGGAGTTGGAGGCCAATATGAACCTCACTTTGACTTTGGAAGGGTGAGTCCCTTTGTTTGATATTTAAATAACAGTATTACACTGTATGGGACATACAAGCTTGTGTTTCATGCTTCATTCTTTGTTTTTGTATTCATACAGAAAGATGAACCAGATGCTTTTAAAGAACTGGGCACAGGAAACAGAATTGCGACCTGGCTCTTTTATGTAAGTAACCCCACAGCTCACACAATATGTGTCTTGAGGTTTTTTTATTTATCGGTATAGTAATACCACAAGTAATAAAGTTGATCAAGTAATATAGCATTACTTATCCTTCATATAAGCAAGGCTCGACTTATAAGTTAAGTTTTGGTATGGGCTTGATTTATCCTGGACTCTTGTGTTGCAGATGAGTGATGTAACAGCAGGGGGCGCCACTGTCTTCACTGATGTAGGAGCAGCAGTATGGCCCAAAAAGGTGAAACATACTGTACAACAAAATCTTTTCGTCTTTCCCATCAGACAGGTTCAGCCTTTTTAATTTCAGTGGTTGTTGTCTCGCCAGGGTACAGCGGTTTTCTGGTATAACCTTATGGCTAGTGGAGAAGGAGACTACAGCACACGACATGCTGCCTGTCCAGTTTTAGTAGGCAACAAGTGGGGTGAGTATTTTGGCCGCCCAACAACTTTAGTGACTTCTCCAAAAACACAAAGCATTCTCTGTAATAGTTCTTAAATGTTTGAATGTTTCCAGTTAATCACTTTTACATTTCTTTCTCATTTTCTTTGCCAGTATCAAATAAATGGGTACACGAACGAGGTCAAGAATTCAGAAGACCATGTAGTCTAAGTGAAGAGGAATGATCACATTCTCTATCGTTCCTGTTTAGTATCATGGTGTCAGTTTTATTCAGTATGGAATGTGTGTCTGTACAAAGAGTGTATGACTATCATCAATGTTCATTTCTTTTCTATGCCCCTTTTCAAACAGAAACATGGGTAGGATATGATCCTAAATGCATCATGAATGTGCAGAGGTCTAATCAAAGGTTTTATTCTAGTTATTTATTTAGGGTTGCTTTTTAAATCATATTTGGCTTTTGCACTTTCTTTCATCTTGAACTCCAATTCTAGTGAAGTTGCTTAAGTCCTGCGTTTAACCACTGAACACTCAAAACCATAAACTTGAATCCGCTAACACTTTAGGCTTGAATAGAAATGAACGAGGAAACATGCAGTAGTTTAGGTCATTTTGAGATGATCAAAACAACTTGATCTATATAGTCTGAAGACTAACCTTTTAAGACCAATATGTTGCTGTGGACAAATCCCTACATAGTACCAAATAATATTTTAACAAGTTCTGTGGCCAATGCTAGACATGTTTGTTTTTAATGGGTTTTTTATGTACTTTTGTATTTGTGGAAAATAAATTGTGTGTGACTGTTTTCTACAGAAATAAATTTTATGTCATCATTCTGTTGAGTCTTATTTGGCCACAACTTACTGGCAGGACTTCCAGCCTGCACGACCAAACCCTTACAGATGATTCAGAACGCAGCGGCAAGAGTGGTCTTCAATGAGCCAAAGAGGGCGCACGTCACTCCTCTCTTTGTCAAGTTACACTGGCTTCCTATAGCAGCCCGCATCAAATTTAAGGCTCTGCTCCTGGCCTTTAAAACCACCACTGGGTCAGCACCCCCTTACCTTCGCTTGCTTATAGAGCCTTATGTACCCTCTCGATCACTGCGCTCTGCCACCGAGCGACGACTTGTGGTACCATCTCAAAAAGGGAAGAAAACACTAACGCGTACCTTCTCAGGAACTGTCCCACAACTGTGGAATGATCTGCCGGTCGTGACACGATCAGCTGACACTGTAGCTGTCTTTAAGACTCGGCTAAAAACCCATCTCTTCCACCATTACCTAACTTCCTAATTACAGATTTACTATCTTTATTTAGTTACCCTTCTCTTTATCTCTTTCTCTATCTACCTTCCTCTTTATCTAAAAAAAAAAAAAAAAAAAAAAAAAAACTACTAACATACCCTTGGCTATGTATATTGTGTTGGACTTGATGAGACTATTTCCAGTGCACTTATGTATTGCTGTCTTATGTTGCCATAATTGCTTCTATTGTTTACCTCACTTGTAAGTCGCTTTGGACAAAAGCGTCTGCTAAATGACTAAATGTAAATGTAAATGTAACTTTCTCTGTGTTTCAGCAAATGGTTATTTTGTGTTATTTTGACACATATTTTGGGAAAATGCTTTGAATATTTTTCAAAAACTCAACAATACACTGTGGGCAAATTCACATCCCTTTCGTTATGTTCGTGAAAAAACCTCCACTAAATTAAACTGCTGTAAAAATCAGATAAATATTTGATTTCAAACTTTTTTGCATAAATCTGTTAATCAACCTCAGTTCTAATCAAAACTGCTAAATGTTTAAGAAAAAATCCAGGATTTTTACTCCTTAATTGCCAATGATTTTTCAAAAACACACTCAAAACTGATTTGGGGGAAAAACATTGGCTTTAATGCATTGTTAGTTTTTGTGCAGCATCAGTTTAAAATTGTTTCTCCCTTATTTACTGCCCGTGGCCGTTTTTTCCCCATTGACATATTCTCTATTGGGTTCCATCGTGACTATTAGTTTGTCTAGTGCTACACTTTTGTGTTCTCTGCTTTCCATCTTGAGTTTGGAGTAAAAAAAAATGTTTTGTTCTCTTTTAAAGATCAGATAAGGGGGCCCTATACATACCTTCGCCTTGGGCCCCCAATTTGCTAAATCCGCCACTGATACAAAGTCATGTTATAATCATGTTTAATTTATTTGTGTCCATGGCACAAAATTCAGCATGAATATCTTTTTTGTGTCACGAATTTCTATAAATTGTTTTTCTATCTGTGGCACAACTTTCTTTTTCATGTAATTTTATTTATTGTTTTCTAATTTTTTTCCTATTTTCAAATCATTGTCACTTGGGTTTGGGGTTAGATTTGGGGTTTGGGTTATGGATGTACTTTTATGTATTGGTTTCTAAATGTCTTTCTTCCACTTTTAAAACGTTTCTCGTCTGGATTGGTGGTTAAAGTTGGGGTTTGTGTTAGGATGTCAGAAAATGTAACAGAAAGTGATTCTTACCCCAACCCCAAGTGACAATGGTAAGAAAATAGGAAAAAACAACGAAAGAACAATACATATAATGAAACAAAAAAGAAAGTACGAAAAATTATTTATAGATATTTTTTTCTACTATGGAAGTGAATGGGGCTCATGATCGGTTTGGTTTCAAACATTCCTCAAAGTATCTTCCTTCGTGTTCATCAAAACAAAGACATTTATACAGGTTTGTATTAACATGAGAGTGATTAAATGATGACAGAATTTTTATTTTTAGGTGAACTATACCTATATGTATAGTCAAATATATCAAAAATATTTTAAATATATGTATGTTTACATTTTTTTAATAGGTCCAACTAACACATTGTTTGATTGCAAACGATCGATTGTCACTGTATTAAAAAAAACTGTGTTTTAATGTGTTCGACTTCATGCATCAAATGGCTCTCTGTCATTTCTCTCATCCTCCACCCCCTTTTTACCTAGTCAATTTGTTTTAATCTCACTATTGATTAAATTATCGATTGCTAAACCTGTTTGCATCACTCTAAATAACCCTTCAGCTTTCATGCAAACATATACACATACACTCACAAATATACAGAAGCTATTAGACCGAATTTGCACGGGCAGTGAATCTGTTTGTCTGTTTGTCTTATTTGTTTTTGTTTTTTCCCCTTTGTAATTATTTAGCATATGTAAATAGAGTCAATTTCTGTGTTTGCATTATATATTAATAAAAAATGCAGTGAGAGCTCACCTTTAAAATCATCAGAAAACCCAGCTGTTTAATTGCTCTCGGGGTACTTTGATGTCACGAACCGATCAGATTACGCAGCGCCGCATGACGTTTTGCGGATTGACGGTCACGTGACACATCAGTACTAATTGACGTTCGCTCTTTCCTCTGTTCTGTCACTCACTGCTCGCGCACAGCGCCCGGGAGCCTGGAAACCAGCACGAAAGTCAAAAAGAGATACACCTGCTACACTAACCAGTTCACTTACACTATAAACTATAATAATAATAATAAAACCGGGAAAGATGATGAATCAGATCGAGCTCTCGGTGCCTTACGATAATGGATACGAGCAGGACGAGTACATGATGCCGGAGGAAGAATGGGATCGAGATTTACTCCTGGATCCCGCCTGGGAAAAACAGCAACGAAAGGTAAGGTATAGTTTGCTTGAAAAAACAAAGCAGACTGAATTTCCCTTTCTTTTTTTATAACCAATAATTTTTTTTATGTCATTCTTTAACAAGTTACACATTGATTTAAATGTAAAGGCAAACTTTTGTCATTTTATAGTCCTACTGATGTGCATTCATATAAAAAATTCGGGAACTTTTAATCATATCCAACTTAGACTAATATATTTAAATGTGTACTGATCTTTTAAATAGTAAAAGTTATAGTTTGATGTTAATATAAGCTTTCTAGGTTTTATATGTACTCCCCCCTCATTTTCTGTATTACCTCACATGAAAAGATTACTGTACTTTAGTATTTACTTTGAACCTTAACATTGTTAATTTCATAGTTAACATACTGAACACATACAACGTTTTATTGTATATAAATGTGGACTGTCCTATTAATGTGGGTTCCCTGGAATGGTCTGGATGGGCCCCGGCTGTTAGATGGATGCAGCGGGTACCGAACTAACAATAGCACTGAGTGCATGGCTCTGTTTGTCTGATACGAGAGGAATGCGGCCTGTCAACAGATGCTGCCAACACAAGATGACGTCCTTGGGATTAGAATGGATGCAGGGGCTAATTTTAACTGTTGGACCAATAGGCGTTATACCAGGTTAATCCAGTGTCCTTGGTGGGGAATTCTTTTGTATATGAAACAGAATCTTTACTATTGTATAGGCTATTTTAGTGTGTCAGATATAATATCTTCATTTTAACAAACGGGCAAAGTGGCACCAATTTAGAATTAAATACGACATAAATGATTTCGGATTCGGATTCAGTCAAGATTTGGCATATGGTGTTTGTTTTATAACAGGACATTTAATAGTCTCAAACTGGATGTAAACACTTAATTATGTGGGGATTAATGTGGGACTTGTGCTAAGGTCTGTGGGTTTCTTAACTGTGGCTTAAGCACAGCTAGTACGTTGTAACTTTAGTCTTTAATCTTTACAAAAGCACTAATTTATTCTGTCCGAGACCCTGTTCTTAACTGTGTCTGTATCTTCTTGTTTTTGCAAACTATCTTGTGGCTGCTGAGATTAGAAGTTAAGGTTATTAAAGTACATGACAAAATACTACCATATACAAATATAGACAAACCATAAGCCATATGGGTTATAATATATATTCGGGTTAAATTAACCCAATGGTCATGTATTTTGGTATTTTGTGGTACTAACTATTTACTAACTGGTACTAACAACAACTTTTGTAGGTCACTAAATTCCTAAATGTAACTTAATAATATAATATTATTTTATACATATAATTGGGTAATTTAAAACTAACCTTTATCAGTAATGTACTTTTGGATTTCTTACCAGATCTAGACCATCACCCCACACAAACATGTTCCTGCTGACACACCCTGAAGTTTTACAGAATGAATGAAATTCTTTCCTGTCCGATTAGATTAGACAGAGATGCTATAGACAATGTGTTAAATATACTGCATTCAGTTTCATATCTCTCTCTTCAATGTGTGTCTACTTCATCAGCCTTATCAGAAGCATACTGCAAAGAGAGAGAGCTAAATTTACACCCTTACCTCGCAGGAATGTACTGCGGGGTCTACAGTAAAGCTTTCATCTGCCAGCAATGGCTGTAACAGGGCTGAACCTGCTTTAGGGGATTAAAAAGATGCTCCATTGAGTCCAAAATCTGGTCAAAGGTATCGGTGGATTTGAAAGTGCAACCTAATACAGATGTGGGCAGCAGGGTAGCCGCATTTTGATCTATGAAATACTTCACAACATTGCTCGGGTATTTTTAGCTTAAAGGGGACATTTCCCAACACTTTTTTAAGATATCTTTGATGTACCCAGAGTATGTATGTGAAGTTTTGTGGAAAAATTTGCCATTTTTGGGTGTGTCCTTTTAAATGCAAATCAGCTGATCTCTGCACTAAATGGCAGTATAGTGGTTGGATAGTGCAGATTAAGAGGCGTTATTTTCCCCCTCTGACATCATTTGGGGAGCCAAATTTCGATTTTTATTATATGCCTGCAAAGAATGTTTTACCAAAACTAAGTTACTGAGTTGTTTTTGTCACATTTTCTAGGTTGATAGAAGCACTGGGGACCCAATAATAGCACTAAAACATGGAAAAAGTCAGTTTTTCATGATATGTCCCCTTTAATAATACACTGTAAACAGTTAACTTAACTCAAACCATTTAAGTAAACCGATTGCATTAGACCATTTAAGTTTTAAAACACATAAATTTAAGTACTGTGAACTTGAGTCATGTGCAATTATGCACTTATATTTAAGTAGTGTGAACTTAAATATAAGTGCATAACTGCATATGACTCAATTTGTTTAAGTTTACAGTTCTCAAATGTATGTGTTTTAAAACTGATGCAATCGGTTTACTTAAATGGTTTGAGTTGAGTTAACTTTAAGGTTTTACAGTGTATTTGTCCTTTATTTTCCCATTTCTTTCTGTAATTGTAAAGCAGTGTCTGTCATTAGAGTTATAATTTGTGCTTGTGGGAAGATTGTCGATTGCTGTGTTTTATATAAGTATTTCAGGACAGCAGTCATATGATAATGTAAAGGTTAATATACAGCAGCAGGCAGTTTTCAGCTTTGTGGCTTATTTGTCAGTAAGTGCTACTATTTTTGGAGACTAAACTCAGTACAGCTGACGTGGAGAGCTTGTGTGTATTGCAGTTTTATGATGATAAGACCACTCTGTTGTGCGACTGACTTATTTCACTTCCTTTTGATAATAAGAGACAATTAACACTAATAGACAAAACGGAGAACAGAACCTACACTACGTGCAATAGGGCTGTCACTTTTTATTCGATATTCGAATATGCATTCGAACATGACGTGAAATATCCCGTATTCGAACTATAAATAAACCATCCGGTTTTTTAAATGCCATGTGTAGCGCATTTTTTACAGTAACACCTCGTAATAGGAAGGAGGCTGAGAGTGAGACCGACGACGGCAACTGTGCGCAAGAGAGGGAATCAAATGGGACCAAAATGAACCTCATGTGCATGTCAAGATAGAATTATAGTTTGTATATAAAATGACATATGGTTTATAGTGTTAAATATTATAGCAGAATAAAAAGCTTGTGTTAATACATTGCATTATGAAATTAGCTTGTATGAAGATATTTCATCATTTTTACAATGCAATGTAAACTTTATATTAAATAACAACAGCATTTGTCTTGTAAACGGATTTGAAATGATCATGTGCTGACTGTTGCGCGTCACATTGACGACAAGTGAGATCTGCTTAACTCAGCGGTAAGTTTAATTTCATCTCAAGTATCAAAGGGTTTGTGCTCTCTATCATTGAAAACGGGCAAGCAAACAGCACGCGCAGGGTTAATGTACTTGTCAATGACGGCTCACAAACGCGCGGGATAGGCTTTGTATGTGTGCTTGTTGTCAATGACAGTTCTGGTCACAAACACGCTCAAGCGCGGGATATGTGTGCTTGTCAATGATGGTCATTAAATCCGCGGAATTCTGCAGAGTTTTCTGCCGAAATCTGCGGGCGCGAATTCCGTTTGCGTCTGCCTATATACTCCTGCTGCTATTTAAGTTGTCACGTTATTGTTTGTAACTGTTCTGAATCGTTTTATATATATATAAGTTTGTAATTCATAAGTTGATAACCTGCTGTTTCAAACATTAAGTAAAAAAGTAATCCAGACAACCCCGTTTATGACTGTCACTGTTAATAATTTTGTGATTGAATCTCCATTGCGGTGGGTTTTTGATGCGCGTGGGGGGGGGGGGGGGGGGGTTGGTGTGGCGCCTAGATATTCGAATATATTCGGATACATTGCATGATATTCGAAATCCGTTCGAATTTGATTTTTCTCAAAAGTGACAGCCCTAACGTGCAATTATGTGGCACAAATAATCGAATTCAATGTCTGTTATAACTAATTTACAAGTTAACTAGTTGTCTTTGACACTTGAGTAAGAGGTTCATAAAGACATCTGATATACTGAAACATACAGTATTAGGCTTTTGACAACTCTGAAAGATCCATTTTGACTATGCTAGAAATGTTCGGGTTCGGGTTTACTCGATCTCTCTTTGTCATCTACTCTGTTGTGAGTTACTCTAGCATATAATAAAAAAACAGAGATGAAGAACAGTTGGTAGGAGACAAAGTGATGATAGTGAATAAAATGAGCAGAGTTTATTGAATAATCTTAGTTGTGTTTCGATGCTCAGTCTTACTTTGCCCGGCAAGTAACGTTTTCAGAAGCTGTTATTATACACAGACAGTGGAAAACTGCTTCACAACATTTTCCTGTGATGTTATTGAAAACCTTGAAATGGAGACCAATTGAAACCCAGTAATGAAAAGAATGTAGAATAGAATAACAGGTAGAATGAAATTAATATTTAATGCATAACTGATAAACTATAAAAAGTAATAATATAGATAAAAAAATAAAACACACACACATACAGGCTTCTTTTAAGGGAAAACATCACCGTTTTTTCAATATTTTACTATGTTCTTACCTCAACTTAGACAAATTAATACATGCCTATCTCTTCAATGCGTGCACTTAATCTTGGTACAGCGTAGCATTTAGCCTAGCCCCATTCATTCCATAATAATCTTTTGTGCCACCATACTTACTCGTGTAACTACTTATGTAACAGTCTTTAAACAGGAAGTGTTTGGTGGCTTCTTAATTCATCCCTATTCAGACCATAAGGAATTAATGGTGCTAAGCTAAATGCTAACACATTCACAACGCGCTGTACAAAGACTAAGTGCACACTTTGAAAAAAAGGTAGGTATGCATTACTTAGTCTGTGGTGTTTTCATTTAAGAAACTAAGGCTATGTCCACACGAAGCCGGTGCATTCCCTATCCTATTTTTTTTCCTTGCTCTAAAAAAATAATCTGTAAACACGAAACCACTGAAACCGACTGAAAGGGGTGTAGTATATATGCCGGACCAGTATGGGGCGCTGTAATTCTGCCACAGATATAAACTATACACGGAGAAGAAGACTTTGAGCATGCGCATAACCAACGCATGGTGTTGTCCATTATCGCTTGTTGGTCACCACAATTGCATAGAAGCAATAGATTTTGCTGTAATAAAGCTAGTAGGCTTTAGTAGCTTCTGTAGCACGAACACAATCACGTAGTCCGCCGTTATTGTTGTTGCTGTTACGTGGGACGCTTCCGACACGTGATGGGATGACGTTTTCACTTCAAAAAATATACGGATTGGCTGTACAGACGAAACCGCAAGGGTGTCGGTTTCAGATTTATCCACTTTAGGACCCGGTTTCAAAAAATAGCGGATTCAGTCTCCCAAAACGCTGGATCCGTGTGGATGAAACGCCAATACGATAACAAATTTATACGTATACAGTGATACGAGTCTCCGTGTGGACAGCCCCTAAGATCCTAATATCTATTAACTCCATATGCCTGCTCTACTATATTAAAGCAGTGCATGTTTGTGTAAAAAGTGTGACAGTATCAAGAGGGGAAGCTGGAGCAATACATGTTCATTATTTTCCTCTTTTTCAGACATTTACAGCCTGGTGTAATTCTCACCTGAGAAAAGCTGGCACACAGATCGAGAACATAGAGGAAGACTTCAGGAATGGCCTGAAACTAATGTTGCTACTTGAAGTCATCTCAGGTACACATGCACCTAAAAAATAGTTTAATGCTAAAAATCATTAGGATATAAAGTAAATATCATGTTCCATGAAGATATTTTTTAATTTCCCTACCTTAAATATATATAAAAATGTATTTATTATTAGTAATATGTGTTGGTAAAGACTTCATTTGGATAACTTTAAAGGGGACATTTCACAAGACTTTTTAAGATGTAAAATAAATCTTTGGTGTCCCAGAGTACGTATGGGAAGTTTTAGCTCAAAATATCCCAGTTAATTTATTATAACATGTTAAAATTGCCACTTTGTAGGTGTGAGCAAAAATGGGTGTGGGTGTTAAATGCAAATGAGCTAATCTCTGCACTAAATAGCAGTGCCGTGGTTGGATAGTGCAGATTAAGGGCGGTATTATCCCCTTCTGACATCACAAGGGGAGCCAAGTATAAATTGAGCTTTTTTTTCAAATGCTTGCAGAGAATTTTATCAAAGTTTACCAAAACTAAGTTACTGGGTTTATCTTTTTCACATTTTCTAGTTTAATAGAAGCACTTTTATGAAATTATAGCACTTAAACATGGAAAAAGTCAGATTTTCATGATATGTCACCCTTTAAATGTGATTTTCTCAACATTTAGATTGTTTGCACCCTCAGATTCCAGATTTTCAAATAGTTGTATCTCATACAGATATCGTCCTGACAAACCATATGATACATCCGTGCAAAACTTATTTATTCCGCTTTTAGATGATGTATCAATCTCAATTTCAAGAATTTGACCTTTATGACCCAAATAAAATAATTAAACTTACCCTCATGCCATTCCAAATTTAAGGCTTCCTTTGTTCAGCTGAACACAAACATATAATAAGAATGATTACATTATATTGATATTATATTACAATGTAGTTAATGTGTTATTCTTTTATATGGGGTTAACATGATGACGCTCCAAAAAGCACATACATCCATTGGGTTGATACTCTATAGCCTACTATGTTTGTATAGACGGTTTCAGCAGCAACAAAATAAACAACTTTTGAGTCATTTTACAGGGAAAATAAATGACAAGTAAATTACCTTCATAGATTTCATATATTATATCAAAGAGATAATGTTACTATGAAAAATACATGTACACAATGTTAGCTACAGATCCTTGAATTCTTGCCTGGCTGCCTCCACACAGTTGTGATCCATGCTCGTCGTCTCCCCTCATATTTAGCAAACAAAAAATGTTATTTTCCACAAGGTTTTTGTTTCAGAGATCAGTTTAGCCACTAGCCAGACTGATAAATAAATACCAAGCAGGAGTTCACTTCTATTCAGACCTGTAACCGCGACAATGCGCGTGTGTCCAATGAAACTGGCTATAAGAAAACTGATAATAGTTTGAGCTTTCATAAACAGTGTTGACCCAAATGAGCTGGACTCGAATACAACAATATGCTCAAAAACACATCTGGGTTATAAGCACTCTGAGCTTCCTTAGGTTCTTCTGATATTTTAAAGCTCAGTTCACTTTATCTCATTGAAGTCTTTTATTCTGTAACCAAACCACACAGGTGAGAGGTTACCCAAGCCTGACAGAGGAAAGATGCGTTTTCACAAGATAGCCAATGTCAACAAAGCCCTTGAGTTTATTACCAGCAAAGGAGTTAAACTGGTCTCTATTGGAGCTGAAGGTATGCTTTATTTCACACCTGATATCATTTATAAATACATTTACAGTAGTTAAAATAACATGGTGATTATGAGACAGGTTAATTCTGTAGTGTATTGTGCTTTAAAAGTCATCAACAGGACAATAATAAAGCTTTGCTGTTTTCGTAGAAATTGTGGATGGGAATGTAAAGATGACACTCGGAATGATATGGACCATCATTCTTCGCTTTGCCATCCAGGATATTTCTGTGGAAGGTACCGAATCTACCACCCCACAACCAAATTACAAAACAAATAAAAACATCATTAAATAATAAACAGTTATTTTCTGTTAAACTAAAATTGTTTTGTATGCTTCTTAAATTTCCTTCAGAAACCTCGGCTAAAGAAGGACTTCTACTGTGGTGTCAGAGAAAGACTGCCCCCTATAGGAATGTCAACGTTCAAAACTTCCATGTCAGGTAAGGCTCATTTTAAATCGATAGCGATTAGCATTTTGTTCTGTCAGACGATGGTTAGTTTGGTGGTCAGATCTTTAATTCCAACATAACCCTGATTCTCTCTGTCTTCGGTAAAGCTGGAAGGATGGATTGGCGCTGTGCGCTCTCATTCACAGACACAGACCTGACCTTATTGACTACGCCAAGCTCAACAAGGTCTCAAGCGTGTCCTCAGATTAACATTATTCAATTATTCTAATAGTCCTATCACAGTAATGAATTTATATGCCAACCACAACACGTTTGTATTCCCCTTTATTATATCATACTAAAAATGAATCAGTGACTTTAAAGGTGCAGTGTGTAAATATTAGCGACATCTAGTAGTGAGAATGTGAATTGCAATCAACACCGCTCAGTCACCTCTTCCTTTCGAACAATAGAGAAGCTACGGTGGCCGACACAGATCAAATATGTGAGAGTAGCCAGACAAGCAATGAGGTCAATAAAGTGATAAAATGCACTCTTTTGCGCAGTTTTCCATTTAGGGCTACTGTAGAAACATGGCGTCGCAAAATGGCAACTTTCCATGTAAGGGGATCTTCGTTGTATGTATATAGAAATAGCTCATTCTAAGGTAATACAAGCATAATAGTTCATTATGCATTATGTATCATTGTCAGTTCTGTCTATTGATCCTCCTAAAATTACACACTGCACCTTTAAGTCATCTCCCTCCTTTAGGAAGCCAAGGATTTACCCTTAATTTTGTCTGCGGTTGTTTTCACTCTTTATTTCTTGCATGCTGGCTTTGTTTCTATAAAATTTACTCAACCCAACATTGATATTTTGTTTAAGGCCTGATATATTATAATCGTATGGAAACTACTCACATACACCCTTTAGTTATTGAGGTTAACAGAGAGAACGCTGGTCCATAACACTTTTCCCAAAGGTCCATATGGGTTTATGATAATCCTGATCCGGAATAGAATTTGGGAAAGTGATCCACATACCAGGAGTACCAGAGCTGTTTCTTAAACATGCTTTCTAATAAACCATCAATGGGAATGCAAATAACTGTGGCCCAAGTCCATTTAGATTACACATTGTTTTCTTCAGACACACTCAGGTCTCTGTGAATGAATTATGTAGTATGATTTTAATTGAATGCTGGATCAGATCGAGGATCATTCAGTTCCCACTAGTGAGTTGTAAAAGTGCGCACACACATTCCGACCCCCTTTCAGCTGTTGCTGTCGGCTCCAGGTGAGCTGGAATGGGGTTATCCGGTCTTTAGGATAGACATCAGGATGTCCATTACATCATGGGTCGCCTGCAGCTGCTGATGTCCTGCAAAGTGGCTTTGTATTGTCAAAGAGATCAAAAGCTTAATCCTTAAGCCCCGCTTAAACGCATATAGATATCTGCAAATACACAATAACATATGCATTGTTTATTTGTGTATGCAACACTTATACAATGCAGTATGACTTGAATATGCGTGTGAATGTTGAATAATATGAGAGTTATAACTATAAAAGTAGGGGAGAGCGGGGCACAACCAAACGCTTTTTGGGTTTGGCTTAATCATTCAAAAAATATTTGAGTTTGATTAATTATATTTTTACACAAGCAACACACACATCTCTACTACAAATGAACATTTGAACTTTGTTTCTAGTACTTACCATTCTTGGACAATTACACCAAATGTGACAGAAGTGCAAACGTTACCACTTACCCCATAGGTGGGGTTCATTGTAACAGGCAGGGGGTTAGTTGTAACACTTGCTAAAAATTAAGTTTGCAGGCAAATATTTCAATATTATTTTGTCTATATTGAAGTGGATATTGTTTATAAATCTGTCTTTAATAGACAGGTATCCACACTGTATTCATTCATCCAGCCCTTTTCTAACAATAGTTCAATTATAAATGGATACAAATGTCTAAATATGTGAGAAAAATCAGCAAAATTATGACAAAACATTTTTTTTTATATGTGACTCAGTCTGTAATAACCATACTACAGTTACAAAATCAAATTCTAAGATAATGAGCATCAAAGTCTGATTTTAGCCATTCATTTCATTATGATTTCAATCTTTGACGTGACTTTATTCAATCAATGTTAAAGATATGAACAATATGTTGACACACGATTTTTGATAAGACAGGCACATTTATTTTGTTGGCAGCCACAGTCATTCATGTGTAGCCTATTTAAAACAACGGCAAGAATTACGCTAACGTTAGCGGTTTTCATATCGTTATCGCTGCGGGGTTAGTTGTAACACAGCGTTACAATTAATCCCACTGGGTCAAAATATTTTCAAACCTACCAAAAAAGTTGCTAAGAGCTGCAGACATATTTCAAAACAATGCTATGTTTTAGTCAACAAGACACTGATTAATATGACATAGCATTGGATTTGGTGTCTTACACACCCAACTTAGAAACCGAAAAAACATATGATGAAAAAATGTACTTACATGCCACCAAAACACTCGTTCATCAATAACTCTCTGGAAAAACATTAAACATTTCCAATAATTTGCGGGAGATCGTCGTTTGGCAGTGTGAAAAAATACCGGAAAAGAAACGAAATGCTCAACCTTGTGCAACAATGTAAACAGTCCGTGTTACAACTAACCCCGCGTTAGTTTTTGCCCCACGCACCCCTACTATAAAATACTATATTGTGATTTAATAAAATATTGACAACCATCGACATTATCCGTTGTTGTGGACGCTATTCAGTATTGGTGTAAACAGCATTAAATCTAGGAATTCCAACCTGTTGATTCTGTATGGAAAATATTTCAGGACAACAATAACACGCATTAATTAAACCGTAAAAACTCAATTTACATAGAAATGAATTTATGTAACTTTCTTATTGAAAATCTTCTTCATTAAAATCAATTCATTTGCTCCTTCCCTTTGGTGGCACCTGTTTACTGACACACCTTTGCATGGATAAAGACTAACATTTACGGCCTATTTAGATTTTTAAGATAAGGAATATTTTCATTTTGTGTATTTTTTAGGATGATCCTCTGGGTAATCTGAACCTGGCATTTGACGTTGCTGAAAAACATCTTGACATTCCCAAAATGCTGGACGCAGAGGGTAAACAATCCCATTAAATTCTCCTTATAACATATCAGAATGGTTAGCAGCTCCATTCATCTCATCCTGCTTTATTTCATGTCTTCTCTTTTGTCTCTGATCTTCTCTAGACATTTTGAACACCCCTAAACCTGATGAGAGAGCCATTATGACATATGTGTCCTGCTTCTATCATGCGTTTGCTGGAGCTGAACAGGTACAATGTTTAGTGCTGTGTGTGCTTTCTGCATCTCTATTTTTTATTCATGCTTTCATTTTTACTAACTCCATCAGGCTGAAACAGCTGCAAACCGAATCTGTAAAGTCCTGGGAGTAAATCAGGAAAATGAAAAGTTGATGGAGGACTATGAAAGGCTGGCTAGTGAGGTCAGAAGACAATACTGTACCATACTCCCCATATACTCATTAACACCCAAACAAGCGTTTTAACCTTTGTTTTTCTTCCTAGTTGCTGGAATGGATCAGGCGTACCGTTCCTTGGCTGGAGAACAGAGTTTCGGAAAAGACCATGGTGGAGATGCAGAGGAAGCTGGAGGATTTCCGAGATTACCGCAGGTTGCACAAACCCCCAAAAGTGCAGGAGAAGTGTCAGCTGGAGATCAACTTTAACACTCTTCAAACCAAACTCAGAATCAGCAACCGGCCTGCGTTCATGCCTTCTGAGGGCAAAATGGTGTCGGTGAGAGGACCTTTATTGGTTTTAAACACAGGCAGAGTTTCACATTTGTGCTTGGGGGCACCTACCGGCAGACAGGGGAACTGCAATATTTTAAGATTAGGGAAGACGTGGGACGTTTTCAATGGTTTAAATGAATTCAATATATTTTAGCCTTAACTTACTCAGTCTTCCCACTAGAATAATAAGCTTAGTCAAATGAAATGAGAAAATATGACTTATTTTTATAATATATAATATTTGTATAATATGACTTACTATATTTTATTTCAATATTCAATATTATTTTATTTCAGTGGCAAACTCTGCCTATAGTTTTAATTACCACGAATTATAATATAATAAAAAAATTATATATTTACATTCATGCATTTGGGAGATGATTTAATTCAAAGCAACTTACAGTGCATTCAAGTTATAAATTTTTATCAGTATGTGTTCCCTGGGGTTCGAACCTATGACCAAAAACGATGATTTGCACTCCTTATTATTCAACATAGCACATAAAAACAAATGTTTTGCCTTTTTAGGTGAATCTGTTCTCATTTTAGTAATTTTGTGATCAAAAGTAAAGGTACACTACTGTGCAAAAGTCTTAGGCCACCATGCCAGAATTAGATTTGTTGTTTTTGAAATGTTATAGTGATCATATATAATTGTTTCTCAGTCTCTTTAATAGTATACATCCAGAAAATACAGGAAATGTGTATATAGTATTAAAAACTGTATAAAAATGTAAATTGATGTGTTGAGTTTTTAGGGTAAACTTCCCTTCCACTTGAGCAATAGCAGGAAACTGCAAATAAATCTCTTAAACCTAAATAAAATTAAATCCTAATTGCTAATTTTAAAGAAATTAGTCTTTTACTTCATTTTGCTCAAAAACGCTCAAGATGTGTTTAGTGCCAAGAGAGGTCACACTAAACACCTACAATGCCTAAAGAAGACATTTAGTCCTGAAAATTGTATTTTTATTTTTTTGTACATATTTCATGTATTTTCAGCTTGTATCTTAATAAAATAGATTGAAAAATTAATATGGATGGACATTAAGACCTTTAAAACAACAAGTCTGGTGGTGGTGGCCTAAGACTTTTGCACAGTACTGTATGTCAGAAACCACTGTAGATATAAAAAAGTCATATAAAGCAAATTATTATAGACAATATAATATACTTTTGTACCTGTTTACCACTAAATTCTTCAACTGCACCATTAGCTTGCATGTAAAATATCATTTTTTAATGAAAAATTCACATAAATTATTATTTTAATTAGATTTAAATAGTTTTAGATATTGATCTAGAAGTTATGTGTTGAATTCGGCCAACTGCTGGTTAGAAAAAAAAAAAAAAGAATTACAGTTTAGAAAATAAAAAATTTTAACCAGCAGAGGCCCATAGAGACCCATTCATTTCACTGGATGTGGCCAACTGCTCCCATCACTACTTTAGTGATGCATTTTGTGAATTTATGTATATATAAACATTAGAAAGGACATTAAAAATAAATATTATTCAAACAGTAGATTTTTTTGTGGTTTTGGATGCATTTTGAAATGTCTGTTTTTACAAAATGCCACAGAAATTTGACTGAATGTAAATGTGTGTGTGCGTGTGTGTTTGTGTCATTCTGTGTGTGTCTGTGTGTTCTGTGTTTAAGTGTTACTGTGTCTTTGTGTGTGTGTGTGTCTAAGTACATTTTTTTTGTGTGTGTGTGTGTGCACGCACCTGTGTGAGCATTAGAGCCCACCACTTTACATTTTTGTTCTGCATCCCTGTCTGTGGCAGTCATACCATTGTGTATTTAGCATGTCTTTTATTGCATTTGTGCTTTAGTACCACTTTTTATGTGTTGAAATGTTCAGATTTATTCTGGATGCATTCATTTATTTATTTATAAAATCTCTTTTCCCATTCATTTCAGTTGGGGTCATTTTGACCCCCAAGGGCCTCTTTGTAAAAAATATTTTTACACATCTTCAGAACGACCAAATCAAGACCCCTTTTTATATGAATATTGACAGAAAATGTAGAAAAGTCACAAAATCTTATTCCACTGAGATGAAGGGAACCGTTTTTTGGTAACTAAAGAAAAGTGCCTTGGAGTCATTTTGACCCCAGGGAACTTATAAGGGTTAAAAAAATGGGTGCTAAATAGCACTAAAAGCTTGTAATCATAGGGGAATAATTTTTGTGCTATATAACACCTAAATAGCACCTATGAAGATCCATAAGGGGGTGATATAGCACCACTATAGCACCACATATGGTTCTACATAGCACAATATGGTTCTGCACATGTACTGCATGAATGTTTCCCCTATTACAAGCCAGTGAAACACTTTTAATGCTATTTAGCACTGTTTGTTTTTAGAGTGTTAGATAAAGCATTATTTAGGAATAAGATGACATTAGTGTAGTGTATTGAACATGCTTTCGACTTCTCATCTGTGTTTTTTGTGCAGGATATAGCCAGTGCATGGCAGGGTCTGGAACAGGCAGAGAAGGGCTTTGAAGAGTGGCTGCTGTCTGAAATCAGGAGACTGCAAAGATTGGACCATCTTGCGGAGAAATTCAGACAGAAAGCTACCAACCATGAGGCCTGGGCGGCAGGTGAGTCCAGAACCAGGAGTAGTGTATTGTATATATTAAATATTAACAGTTTGCACATGTTTGTCTGTGCTTATTCCAGAGCCGGCGCCAGACCATAACTAACAGGGGGGCACTCGGCTTCCAACGGGGGGCACGCAATAGCAACAATAACTTGCAGAAACTAGACATTAAAACAATAAATACAGCAAGCACACACTCATACAACTGGTACAGACTGTCAGCTCATTTCCCGTATAAAGTGCAAAAGACCACAAACTATGCGCAAAACTACTGAACTTCGACCGCGGTGTGAGCGCAAGCTGAGCTCCGCTGCGCTCGCGCTCGACGCAACAACAAACCGCCCTCGCGCGGCGCAAGCCATTGAAATGAATGGGCACAGCGCACACCGCGTCCTGGCTTTAAAAAAGCCGCTTTACCATAATCACGTCGTAATGCTGTTAACGGTCTATAGCCGCACTTCACATTTAAGCTTACGTAATTTAAAACAACGCTAACTTACCTTTAAAATAGCTGAAGACGGCGTGTAAGAACATTAAACTTCCTTAAAACAGTGTCCTGTAGATTTGTAAATTCCACCTCGACCTCTAATCTCTGAGTTTGAGCCAGTCTGTGTTTCATGAAGTCAGATGAAGCAGGCGGTGCTGATTCGTTCTAAATGTTCTAATATTCATATTTTACACAATCCATAAAATGCCGCGAAAAAACACGTTGCTAGTATCAAGTCACAAATATGCTAAAGACGTAAGACGGGTGAGACGCGGCAATACATCCAATCAGAGAAACTGGTCTATTTTAATTAAAGAAAACATATATCAACTATATTTTCATCATTTGATTACATTACAAGTCATGAAACATTCAATGTTTAATTTATTTTAATTATTCTTGATATATATTAAATGAATAAAAACTTTGTAGGGGGGGCACAACAACCTGTTCGGGGGGGCACTGCCCGCGAATGCCCCCCCATGACGCCGGCCCTGGCTTATTCTCTTTTGTTGAGTTTGATCAACCTCCCTGTTTGATAAACAATAGGTAAGGAGGAGATGTTGACACGTAAGGATTATGAAACGGCATCTCTGATGGAGATCCGAGCGTTGCTGCGGAAACATGAGGCATTTGAGAGTGACCTTTCTGCCCACCAGGACAGAGTCGAGCAGATCGCAGCTATTGCTCAAGAGCTTAAGTATGACCTTTAGCTAAGATGTTCAGTATTGTGTTTCCCTATTGCTTTTCTAAGACATAACACTTATGAATAACAGTGATTAACAGCTTGTGCGATGCAGGTAAATATAATGGAGGAAGTTAAGATAATCTTGTGTTTCCTATCACAAAAATATTTACACAACTTTGTAGTGAACAGACTGTAGTAAATGTCACATTAGGATGCAGACATGCACACACACAAAAAAATGCTGGGTTATTTTCAACCCAATGTTGGGTCAAAAGGGACGAACCCAGCCCAATGGGTGGTAATTTAACTAATGCCTTGTTATTTCAACCCAACATGCTGTTTTTTTTAACCCAATGGCTGGGCTTGTTGCTTTTTGACCCAAGACTGGGTTGTAAATAACCCAGCATTTTTTTAGGGTGCATCCGGGAGGATTATACTTTGCTCACGTTGGACTGGACTTCAACAGTTTGATCTGCGTTTATTTTAGTATGTGATTTGTCCTTGTGACTGACCTGTCACGTTCGGACACCATGCATGGGCTGGATAGCTTCATATCACCAACACTGTTTGTCTATGACAAAATGCACACAATGTGCTTACAGTGCACTTAGTAGTTTGCATCGCTCGATTTCTATTTTAGCATACATTATCTCCCCGCAGACCTGAATAATTTTATGTGTGTGTGCATAAAGCGTGTGACTGATAGCTGTCAACCTTTACGTTGTCTTATTCAAAAATCTTCATGGTATTTACATGACAGCCATGAGCATATTTACATTAATACAAATTAATATCCAAATAATATTTAGCAGTCTGGAATGAGTGTTTTGTTTTATTACACGTTCATTGGTTATTTACATAGCAAAATCTTAAAGTACAGTGACAAAGACACAGTTGAGTTGAAAAATATTACAAAATTATAGAATATGAATTTATTAAATTAGAATTACAGTAGATGTGCCTAAAACACACATGTTAATAAATTATTAATAAATACATACATCCATAGATTTTAAATAGCCATTGCACTTTTAATGTTGCTATTCTCGCTTTCTGTCATTTTGAAGTGAGCTGGACTATCACGATGTGGCATCTGTGAATCAAAGGTGTCAAAGCATTTGTGACCTTTGGGACCACCTTGGCACGCTCACCCAGAAACGCAGAGAGTCTTTGGAGGTGCGCCGGCTGTGTGCTCTCATCATTATTTTTCCTTTTTGGTCTAGAATATATTATTAGACATACACATATTAATGCATCCACTGAGAAAGCAATAAGCGATCGTGCTATCATGTTTGCAGAGAACAGAGAAGCTTTTGGAGACAGTGGAACAGTTGTTTCTGGAATATGCAAAGAGATCTGCGCCCTTTAATAACTGGATGGAGGGAGCCATGGAGGACTTACAGGATATGTTCATAGTGCACACTATCGAGGAGGTCCAGGTACACACAAATGCATACAGTATGCTTTCAAAAACCTTCACATGTAAAGATGCTTTTTACAGCCAGCTTGATCAGCGTAAACCCATTGCAATTCATGCTGGTATATGTTGGCGTTTTCAGCAGGGACAAAACCTCTTCTCAAGCTTGCTTACTTTATCTGTCAATGTGTGCAGACTTTGATCACTGCTCATGAGCAGTTTAAGGCCACACTTCCCGAGGCAGATGGAGAGAGGCAAGCCATTATCGGCATCCAGCAGGAAGTTCTGAAGATCTGTCAGAGTTACGGCATCCGTGGAGACCTCAAAAACCCCTATAGCACCATATCTACAGAAGAGATTGCCATCAAGTGGGACAAGGTAAAACACACGCCTTGGTTTTTGGCAGAATTTGTTGCTCTTCAATATTTTCGGCTGCTTTTTATGAGACATCTCACCCGATATAATGAAAAACTAATAACAGGATAACAAATTTGAGTAGTTTTTGTGTTTGAATAGTTGTTTGTGTTGTTTAACACAAAGAAAAGAAAGTTTAAATAAGTGTATCCTTTTGATTACCTTTTTGATTTTCTGTATGTCCGTTCAGGTAAAGAAGTTGGTTCCTCAGCGTGACAGTGCGTTGCAGGAGGAGTTAGCACGACAGCATGGTAATGAGAGACTTAGGCGGCAGTTCGCTGCCCAGGCCAACCTCATCGGACCCTGGATACAGACCAGGATGGAGGTCAGTACTTTATGAGTAAAAAAGACAGGTTTTACATTCAATTGTTGAAGTTAAAGGCACAATAAATGTAAGATTTTTGCATTGAAGTATCCAAAAACTTCTAGCACTGTGTTTTATATTTGATATTTTTACTTGTGTACTTACATTTGCCTAAATGTTTGCAGTTTTAGCTCTGCCCCTGTGCATAGGGTCACTTGTCAATGATATGGGTTATCCTCTGACATTATCCATTAACATTATTTGTGAGTCCTGTCGGATCGATTCCCGTCGACAGTTAAAGGGATAGTTCGGCCAAAAATGATATTTAACCCATGATTTACTCACCCCCAAGCTGTCCGAGTTGCATATGTCCATCGTTTTTCAGACAAACACATTTATTTTCGTTAATAAAGTTTTAAATATGGATATTTTTATAACAACACTGCGCGGATTACCCTCAGAAGACCTTTGTTTATCATCCTGGAGCCGTTTGGATTTAATTTGTGAAGGATGGACGCACTTTTTTTGGACTTGAAGGTCGTGGACTATGGGTGGACCCCGTAACATTACATTTAATCAACTGAAAGATCTAAAACATTTTCTAAAATATCCGAAAATGTGTTAGTCTGAAAAACGATGGACATATGCAACTCGGACAGCTTGGAGGTGAGTAAATCATGGGTTTAATATCATTTTTGGCCCAACTATCCCTTTAAGATTAAAGAACTCTTGTTGTTTTATGCTTTTTAAAGCAACACTTTGCGGTTTTTTGACTGCAATAAAAATAATATCTCTATTATTTCAGTGGTAGAACAACTCTTAACTGGACGAATTCTGCTGCTGCAACCTGACCCATAGAGCAGAAAAATAAAAAATAAATAAAATTCTAATATAATTGTAAATATATTTAAAAATATACAAAAAAAGAAATTTTTTTTTTTGCTAAAATATATTTTGAAATATGTTTACAAAAATGTTCACCAATATAATTTTTTGGCCATTTAAAAAAGGCATAACAGATTAGAAAATTTTTAACTGCAAAAATATTCTTATAATTTTATACATTTTATACAAACTTTTGTTCTTTTTTTGCTGTTTAAAAATTAATTTGTTGCTTCTTACAGGGTGCAAACTTGTCACCTTTCGGCGAAATTCGCCGTTTTTGATCCAAAATAGGTCATTCTCGTGATTCGTCTAGATCCGATGTGTTTTTGAAAATGAGGGGTGAGGGGGGTCTGCGACATGGTAGCAGTAAATGAAATTATGAAAATCATGTCCAGCTATTGTGGTTACGATGTCAAATTACTAGCCAGTTTGGCGGGTTATGTTTTACAATTTATAGTCACCTCATTTGCTGCCGAAGTTTAAGCAGTCTGCAGATTGAGCGCACGCACTTAACTCGTAGTATTTTCTTATTCGAGGTTAAGCACCCATGTCACGTTGCTGTGCGCATGGTCATAAAAGCTTAAAATTTGTACACGCACCGCAGTTTTAAATTAAGTGATTTTAAGCCGTTAAAACACAAAAAAAGTGCCATATCCGCTTCTCATTAAGCTCGTGAGTATTTTTGCCGTTGTATTTGCCGTAAATGCATACACGCGTCTAAATTCCTGTCTTTTGCAAGTATCCTCATAAACACGAACATTTAGGTCTTAAAGAGCACCTATTATGGGATACACGTTTTTAAAGCGTAACTAAACCCCTGGTCAGAGCCTTACTCCACCCACTGGCAATATTTGAAAAATGCAAGAAAAGTGGGCAGATCCCAACGGAGATAGAGGGGACGAACTAAAGTGTGTAGTGAGATCGTAACAAGGGCGTGGTGAGCTTGAATCTGCTTACGTCACGAGTTACTTTTTGGACCCAACATCCAATAGGAAAATTCAACTGCAGTGGCCACCGTTCAACCTGAAGAGGGCAGCACTCAGACGTTTTTACACCATATATTGTAGTATTGAAACACTTTATATACAAATGTCAAAAAACTTACTAAAATGAATGAACAGGGCTAATAAAGCATCATTCTTACAGATCTTTAACTAAAAAAAGTTTGTTTAGGGTTTAGTTACTCTTTAAACATCATTTTGTGTGTAAGTGTGTATTAGTACATGCTAACGATATTCAAAAAGTACATACCTCAAAGAAAACGATGACGCGAGTTATCGTCTCTAACGTTCGAGGACTACAAAAAACACTCGGATTGTAGGCAACAGTTTACTTCCTGGGATTAGTGACGTAGATAAGACCAACATTATCATAGTTCAGCCCTCTCTGCTTTGCTTGGGTACGCCCTCAAAGACGAGGGTGGGGAGCGCCGAGTCAGAAGAGAGCTAAAATGGCGGAGGTTGGGAGTCCCTGCTTTTACTCTGTTTGCAAACTCTTGTTTCATCGTTTAAGCGATTAAATCTCTCGAGTAGACGCTGTCTCTTTAGATGCGAGGGCAAAATAGCACTTTATGGACTTCCACAGAGGACATCATGTTTAATACGGTTCCGGAAAAATCCAGTCAGAAGTTGTTCACGGAGTTTTCACAATAACTGCTTCTCATGAACCGAAGCTGGATTTGCGCGACGTCTCCTCCTGAAAGTTGGATTACTGTGCACTTCTGGATCACAGGCTGTAAGTATTCACGTTTATTATTTGCCTTTTACTGTACATTACGTAACCGGTAACCGGAGATTAACATAATGTGCGTGTAGAGCTAAGCTTGCAAGCGAACTGTTTTGTGTTGTAATACTGTATTTCATAAACAACGTACCATATTTACACACGTGAATGTTGAATTATGCAGACTATCTTTTTTTTATCGATGTTGGTTAAGACATGTTTACAAACTTGCTAAGTTACCAGCTTAACTGTTACCGGTAAAATTTGTTCTCATGATCAAACTCAAGAAACTCTAAGTACAGATGATTTGTTTAAAGTTATATGTATTTTACTGTTGTATTTACTTGAAGCTTTCTTAGATTTTGAAACGAAGTAAACACGTAATGTGTGTTGCTAATGTTGGGCCATGTAATATGTAATACATTAACGTTTTAATGAATAGTCTAACGATTTATAGTCATGGTACTCTATTGTTATAATATGTCTTTTTGACTGAATACATGTTTGTTTTATTTGTCTATATCTTAGATTCGCAGCTGGACACATCCTTCTACACTGTATGCAAACATGCAACATCATTACACACAGTACAAGGAGTCAGACTGGCATATGAGGAGCAAAGGTGTGTAACACATATGATGTATTTAGCTAGTGAAACCACTACCAGTCTTAAATGTATAACTGATGATGACAAAGTTTTTTTTCTCTGCATAATCATAGGAACCCAGACAGTAGCATCGTTTCACAATGTTTCCATCACCATCATCAGTGGATGCCTTTGCCGTCCGTAGCCTGAGATTTCAGATTTGCAGCAAAAAAATTTGATTTTCTCATTTATTGGAATGCTATGCAGGTATTTAAGTATTTTAGTAACTGTGTTATATAAAGTAGTATTTACTTTTACAATAAATTTATGCTTGCTTATATTTTTACAGGTTGTACCTTGCAGCCATCCATTACAATGTCACCAAGCCGTAACAAAAGCAGGAGAGGGAAAGTACAAGGCTATGTTCCCAAAACACACAAATGACATACCGTAAGCAGTAATGTTTTATTTCAAATACATTCATAATTAAAAACTTAATGTATGAAGCAGGGAAATAAATGATCAAAACAAAAGATTTATTGACTGCAATATTTCTACAGTTATGTGGATGATGTGATCAGGCTTGTGTTTGATGAGGTATTTGAAGATAAGCTGAAGGAAACCCCAATTCCAATGGACCTGGCATCACAGTTTGAGAAACCTTCAAAGGAGGACGTGATTGCATGCCATCTTCAGTGCAGGGGTCGTCGGAAGCCAACATTCCAATCAGGAAGCTCCAAGCATATCTGGAGAACAACACACGACAGGATGATAACCCTAAAGTGTCATCTTAGATAGCACCAGCTGACAAAGCTTTGATATGCCATTTATCTCAATAGATAGCTGTAAGAAGTGAATTGAACAATTTTTGAAAGAATAGCACAATATGGTTACTAAAGTATGTTTATTTGTATATTGTTTAACATTTAAATATATATTTGTAATAAATAAACTTTTGACTGACTACTATATTTTCTTTAAAGTTACATCTTTTGTTCTTTTGGGTACTTTGTTACTATAATAATACTTTAGTGTTATTGGTTTAAAAATGTAATAAAACTTAATCTAGTCCTGCGCCTCAAAGGCTTATAGTCGGTACAATAAATGTTCTGTGTGTAGGGATTTAGACAATTTGTGCAAAACCTGGATGATGAATCACGCAGGTAAGAGGCCCTGGAACCTGTTGCATTCTCCTTAAAACCTAGTAAGTAAAAACATAGCACAGTCTTTCATAGTTTACCATAGTAAAATAATGTAGAACTAACATTCATTTCAATTAATACTTTCTTTGTGCTACATTTGGTGTTTCCATATAGTTTGCACAGTAAAATAGTATGTAAGCAGTATTTTATAATTAAGTTTACTATAGTAAAATAATGTAGAAATTACCAAGTGAAATCGTTTTATAATCATTTCAACAAATACTTTATATGTGCTACATTTGGTGTTTCCATATAGTTTGCACAGTAATACAGTATGTAAGCAGTCTTTTATAATAAATTTTACTAGAGTAAAATAATGTAGAAATTACCAAGTGAAATCGTTTTATAATCATTTCAACAAATACTTTCTATGTGCTACATTTGGTGTTTCCATATAGTTATGTAGTACGTTATAATTACCTTTTGGATGTCTTTGCAACACATTTTCGTCTTCGTTTAGCATTCTGGCAGAGCTAAGGACACCTAAAAAAGTTAAATCCAATCGCGTTCATTGACGGAGATCGTTTATATCGTAACGGCCGTCTGAACTCTCTGGATCGAGCTCGAAGTGGTAAGGCAGTACAGACACCATCGTTTATAGAGAAATATAACGCTTGTTTACGTTGCCTCTCTGAGGCTGTGACTCTCAGTCAGAATCTGTAGCCGTTTCTCAAAACCAAGTACGCTGAACTCGGACTTGTGTCCTTCGTAGTTCGAACTTGTAAGTTCAGACTCGGAAGAACGAACTCCTGACGCGAAATGCATTCTGGGAAACTTCGCTGTCATAAGTCCACACAAGTCTCCTCTGATGCATCCTCGATAAAATGGGCGGATCAAGAACACATCCGGGGATTTTATGTGAACTTGGGCTTGATGCGAACTTTGAATTGGAACAGTACTTGGGCCGCGACTGATGACGTTTCACAAGTCCGCAAGAACACAAGTACAGACAAGAACGCATATTGAGAAACGGCTTAAGGGCGATTTATAGTCGTGCGTAGGTGCTACGCCGTAGCTACGGCGTAGGCTATCCGTAGCCTGTGCGTAGCTCTGCGTAGCCTGACGCGCACCTCACAAAATTCCTAACAGCGCGTCGGACCTACGCCAACCGCAAGCTCTGTGATTGGTCCACCAGAACCCCTCCCGTCAGGTAAAAAAAACTGCGTCATAGGTATTTCCGGTTGAGACGGTGAAAACAAAGATGAGCCAAGTCGAGGAGTGATTTAACTAAAACTGCAACATAAGTCGCTGTTTATTTACTTACATCATTGCTGGTCTTCTCAAATTATACACAACAAGTTGCTATTTTTTCTTCGTTTGTGGGTTAACTTGCTTAGCTTCTTCTTCTGTGACGACTTCTGCTGCTACTGTGGTTACACGCGTGATTACTGCCAACCAGCGGTTTCGCGTGTCTTTGCACGTCGACGCGGACGGCGACGCACAAGTATAAATGAAAACCGACGCGGAACCTACGCCGTCGCTGCTACGCCGTAGGACCTACGCACGAGTATAAATCGCCCTTTATGTCAACCCACGCGTAGTCATGGGCGTAACCTTTCAAACACACGCTGAACCCAGCTGACCAATAACAGTTGAGTAGTCATCTGACCAATCCGATTACACTAGACATTTTGGGAGGCGGAGACAGGAACTAAACCGAGCGTTTTCCAGACAGTGGGAAATCGGTGAGGTATGTAAGCAATTTATAAGACTCACAATGCATTAGTTCAAGTTTTAATAACATGTATGTACTATGGGATATTGCAATAACGTGCTAACGTGCCAATTTATTAGCATAATTGGTGCTCTTTAAGAGAATGTAAACAACTAAAAGAGAAAACGCATGTGTTAACAGTATATTAGATCCGGACTTCGGTCTTAAAGGGGAAGTTACCTAATTTTACTCCTGTCTGTCACTCTTGTTAATCAAACAGCATTGAGAGAAAATCTCTCACTGCTCTTTAACTAAATCACTTTTCTACCTTTAATAACATTTGTATGTCGAATTGTACACGAGTTTGATTCAAGTTGCTCGTTCAGGGTTCATATTTTGTATTAGAGCTATGACTGTGAACAGAACAAACCCTGAATAATGTTTATATGTACTACTAAATAATAATAAAAATACAAATTTCTCTAATACTTTACCAAAAGGTTGTATTTGTTCACATTAGTAAATGCATTATGAACAAAAAATGAACATTATATTGTATATAAGCATTTATTAATTCTTGTTTATGTAATTACAGTAATTGATGTAATTGATGTTGCATTAACTATGCTTACAGATTAAAATTTGATTTAAATTAAAATGCTAAAATCAAATTTAAATGCTAAAATGAATAAGATTTACAAAAAATAAATAAAATATATATATATATATATATATATATATATATATATATATATATATATATATATATATATATATATATATATATATATATATATATAAATATGAACGCTTGTGTCTTTGTTACCTTTTTCAACCCTGATGAGTTTGCACCCCTGTTCTAAAATTCATTTTGAAATATATGAAGGTTAAAACTAAATATATTTTAAAATTTCAAAAATATATTTAATTAAAGGGGACATATCTTGAAAATCTGACTCTTCATTATCCCCAATGCTTCTATTAACCTAGAAAATTGGAAAAGATCAACCAAGTAACTTGGTTTTGGTAAACTATTCTCTGCAATCATGTGAAAAATAGGTAATTGAAATTTGGCTCCCCCTGTGATGTCAGAAAGGGGATAATGCCGCCCCTTAATCTGCACTATCCGACCACGACACTGCAATTAAGTGCAGAGATCAGCACATTTTCATTTTGAAGAACACACCCAAAGCGGCCCATTTTTGCTAACACTTACAAAGAGGCAATTTTATCATACTATATTAAATGATATATATGATATTTTGAGCTAAAACTTAACATGCATACTCTAGATTTATTTTACATCTTTCACATGACTTTCTGTATTCACCGGTTTTGTAAAAAAATTCATGTGAGCTGTTTACAGACAATTGCATTTTTCAACCACACCGGAAGCTGTGAGACAGTCTTACATAGTGGCAATGTAACAGCATCATCATGCTTTAGCTGTTATTGTTGTTTAGCGTCCTCTAGTGGCAAAAATGACATACTGTGTGTGCCTTTAACTGAACAGTTATTTTATACATTAAGTTCATCATTATAGAATCAATAAGTAAAACAGGTGATTGCTTTACTTGTCATGTATTTACAACACAAAAGGAGATTGGCCGTTGTGCTATGGTGATTGGCGGAACTTTGGAGGATCAGATGACCCAGCTGAAACAATGTGAGCATGTTATCGTCAGCTACAAACCCAACATCGACCTTTTAGAAGGAGACCACCAACTCATCCAGGAATCACTTATCTTTGACAACAAGCACACTAACTACACTATGGAGGTAAGCACACAATGCTTGATAAAGTATATACCTTAAAATTGGATTAAAGCTTGTGCTAAATGAACATGAAGTATGTTTAGACTTAGTATCTCTCTTTTCCTTTGCAGCATATCCGTGTGGGCTGGGAGCTCCTTTTGACTACAATCGCTCGTACCATTAATGAAATTGAAACTCAGATTCTGACGCGGGATGCAAAGGGCATCAGCCAGGAACAGATGAATGAATTCCGATCTTCCTTCAGCCACTTTGATCGGGTGCTGTACTCAAGTGTTTATTTAGATTAACTAAACCCTCTACTGTGTTTGAATTCTATCCTAATCCTAATTGATGAAATGACACTTTTACATTGTGATTAAGAATTTAAAGGCACTATTTTGTATTCTCCACAGTAGGATGTAGATCTAAAGAATATATTTTGCCTATTTTGTGTTGTTTTGTGTTAGGTGCTATTTCCTTCTCTATTCTCTATTGCTTCATTTTTCCTTCTGTGACCCCAACATTCATCCATCCTTGACCTTTGCCTTTAAACCTCGGCTGTGCAGAAGAAGAATAGGGCGATGGATTCAGATGACTTTAGAGCCTGTCTCATCTCGATGGGCTATGATCTGGTAGGAGTTAAAGAGGACAGATTACACTGAACACTACAAAAAAATATTTTTTTATTAGTATGTGGTTTACCAGTTATAATCCTTTAAGCAAAATTGATTTCCTTCAAGAAATTTTGCAATTGGGGAAAATATAAACCTAACCCAAGATATATAAGAGGAGCTCAGAACCAAAACCCTGTATGTGTTTATGTGTTTTTCTCAGGGAGAAGTGGAGTTTGCTCGAATTATGATGCTGGTTGATCCAAACTCAACAGGCGTTGTGTCGTTCCAGTCTTTTATTGACTTTATGACCAGAGAAACAGCAGACACAGATACAGCCGAACAGGTCATCGCTTCATTCAGGATCCTCGCTGGAGACAAGGTGTGTATGATGTTGTATTTCTTGCAGTATAAAATAGTATTTCCTTTAACCACAAATGAAGAGCTTCCTCTCTGGAACACTTTATCTTTACCCTGATAAATCTGTTACCAGATGCCTTATCTGTTTTGTGCTCTGTCTTTTATCTTTATTTAGCCATATATTTTGGCAGACGAGCTAAGGCGAGAGCTTCCACCAGACCAGGCGGACTACTGCATCAGCAGGATGCCTCCATACACGGGCCCCGGGGCCATGAGTGGAGCCCTGGACTACACCGCCTTTTCCTCTGCCCTTTATGGAGAGAGTGACCTTTAACTCAAGCAACACCTGAGCTTCACCTTTCACCTTTAAAACCTTTATTTGTTAGCCTAGTAAATTCTTTACCTAGTAGATCAAATGCACCAAGAAATGAAAACATTCAAAGTAAATGAAATATGATTAACTTATTGATTATGATTAACTAATTATTCTTGATTATGATTACATAAATATGATTACCTACAATGTTTCTGGTTGATATAAAATGCCTTTTTTAGTAATTCAAATTCAAATGCATTTGTAGTGCAATCAGTGCACAAAAGAATGAAAGACATTATTAAGTTTGAATTTAATTCACTTTGTTCTGAATGTTATAACTCACACTGAATATGCATTATTCTACTACTGTTAAAGTCACAATGAAATTAAAATTAAAAAGTGCAATTTTTTTGGCTTTTTTTACAAATTAAAAAATCATCTGCCCTAATAATGATTAATTAAAAAAGGCCAATCTCCTCCCCTTCTCCAAATGATCTCTTTTCTGGTCACGAGGAATGATTCAAAAGGCGGGGCCTGAGAAAAGATAGCAGCGATTAGCAGTTAGCAACATAGCGACCTCTAATCCAGTCAGTTCTCAAAGGAAGAATTTATGTCCCGCCCTACTTTTTTTCTCCTTTCAGAAGCTGTTGTACTAAAAAACAGAAAATAAGACAATCGCTACTTCTGGTTCATTGTGACTTTATATTCAAAAGCATGAAAAATATTTTACTGTTTAATCATACAGTATAGAGAAATTGATACGAAAATGTAGTATTTCAGAGCAATATGTTTTATGTTCACTAGTAAACATTAGTAAACATTACACTGTTATTATAAAATAAAGTAATAATAATAAAAAAGTTTCCACTTTCTTTTATTGAATAAAATGTGGTTTCACACTTATTACTCCAGATTGAAAAATTATCAACCAACAACTGTTTTACTGCTTTTTCCATGGGTTGTATTACTTAAAAGGTACCTCAGTTATAAATACAGGCATGGTTTAATAGATTATCACTGGGATTGGCAGGACAGTAAAAATAAACTTGAAAAAATATTTTTTTCATCACTATACACAACGTCAAATTGCAATAAAGCCTGTTCCATTAAAGGAATAGTCTACTCATTTTCAATATTAAACTATGTCATTACCTAACTAAGAATTGTTGATACATCCCTCTGTCATCTGTATGCGTGCACGTAAGCGCTGGAGCGCGCTGCGACACTTCGATAGCATTTAGCCCCATTCATTCAATGGTATCAAACAGAGATAAAGTTAGAAGTGACCAAACACATCAACGTTTTTCCTATTTAAGACGAGTAGTTATACGAGCAAGTTTGGTGGTACAAAATAAAACGTAGCGCTTTTCTAAGCGGAGGAACTATATTGTATGGCGTAATAGCACTTATGGGAGTACTTCGACTCGGCACAGTAACACCCTCCCTCTCCCATTATGAGAGGGAGAAGGGGAGCGGACTTTTCAGGCGAGTCGAAGTACTCCCAAAAGTGCTATTACGCCATACAACATAGTTCCTCCGCTTAGAAAAGCGCTACGTTTTGTGCTACAAAACGTTGATGTGTTTGGTCACTTCTAACTTTATCTCTGTTTGATACCATTGAATGGGGCTAAGCTAAATGCTATCGAAGTGTCGCAGCGCGCTCCAGCGCTTACGTGCACGCACACAGATGATAGAGGGATGTATCAACTCTTCTTAGTTAAAGGTGCTCTCCGTAAGTTGAGAAATTTCTAACCGTTACTGACACCGGTGGCCATTATAGAAACTGCAGCCAGTCTCATGCTCGTTCTCGGTGAGCACACTCGTACGAGCACGACCACAACAACCAGAGTTGCCGTAGCAACCACAGACAGCTCATTGATATTCACCAGCATGTTTACAAATGTAAGAAAAGTTACAGTACTGTAAGGTTATTGTTTGACAGACCATATTTTAGCAAAATGTTGCAGTGCTACTTTATATTTTCAACAGAAGTCTACTTCTAAAAGTTTTGTAACACGACACTGTAAAACACACTCCCGACACTCACAATCTTAATGCCCTCGTGCTCTGAATAAAGATAATTATATAAGAAAGTAACTTTTGAAATGGTCCTGTGCTACATGCTATCGTCAGCATTACACCACAAAATAAATGCTATCGTTAGCATTACACCACAAAAACAATAACATAATATATTACAGATGCCCTGTAACTATGTCTTACCTTTGCAGTAAAAAGGAAACCTGCTCAAGGTCTGTTTTCATACCCAGCGCTGACCGGAGCTCTCTCCAAGAATCAAATGCCAATCCGATGTTTACTCTTGTCTTTTCCCCGACGCCGGTCACGCACTATTTTGGCCGCACTAGATAAGGATTTTTTTTAACTTATGAGGAGTTTCCGTGAGTGTCTGGATTGTGCTGGAAGTTGGTCGCTTCTTTCCGTCTACAGAGTCCATTACATGCTAGCGATTGCCGCTGTTTACTTCTTTCTTCTTCTTCTTTGATTTTTATGGCGGATTGCGAACCAACTTCATAGGTGCATACCGCCACCTACTGTGGTGGAGTGTGAAGAGAATAAACTAACAAAACAAACTAAAAAAAAAAATTTTTTATTTTTTAATCCACTTATCCTGATAAATCTCATGATTGCATTTATCATTTTCCCTGCATTTAATCCGTTAGTTAATATTTCAGTTAATGTGAACTCTTGGATTCCCAGTGATTGCATTTCCTCTTTAAGACTTTCCCTTTCTCTTTCATATACCTTACATACCATCATTACATGTTCCACTGTTTCCTCTATTAAACATACTTCACATAACCCTGTATTATGTTTTCCTATTAAATGTAACGTGTGATTAAGATAAGAATGACCTGTTCGTAAATGAGTGAGGATAACTTGTTCCCTTCTACTTATATTATGATTGATTTTAGATTTCTTAATACTCCTTTGAACTTTATGAAAATGTTGACCTTTTTGACATGAATCCCAGAATGTTTGCCATTTCCTATTACATGATTCTAAAATTAATTGTTTCCCTTCTGATCTACTAATTGAAATATTAATACTTGGTTTATCCATATTTAAACTATCTTTAGCCATTTTGTCTGCTTCTTCATTCCCTTGAACTCCCACATGTGCAGGTACCCATACAAAATTAGTTGTTATTCCCATTTGTTTAATACTATACAATGTAATCATGATTTCTATTAAAATGTCACTTCTATTTGTTTGCATTGATTGCAAACTCAACAGAACAGCCATTGAGTCAGAGCATATTATTACCTTTTCAGGTCTTATTTCATAAACCCATCCAAGTGCCATTAGAATTGCAACCATTTCTGCTGTATACACAGATGTGTCATCTGTTATTCTTCCAGCCTTCCTAATATCAAACTCTGGAACATAGAATGCAGCTCCTGTTCTTCCAGTTTCTATGTTCTTTGACCCATCTGTATATACTTGAAGAAATGAATAATGTGAATTTTTAATATACTCTGCTACTAATGTTTTTACATTACCCACCTCTCCATTTTCTTTAATTTTCTCATGTATCTTTAAGTCTATTTCAGGTTGATCAAGTAACCAAGGTGGTATTGGCGACGTTACAATTATTGGAGCAAATACTTTCGTATCTAACCCAGTTTCATTAATCCATTTTTTAATGTTCCATGCAAAACCTTTACCTGGTGTATTCATAGTTTCCCAACTTTCCTTAAGTACTTCTTTTACGGGATGATCGTTACTTTGTCCATTTAGATTAATCCAATATGCCATAGCTAGTTTTTCCCTTCTTATATACAGAGGCATTTCGGATGTTTCCACCTGCAGTGCTGCATTTGGGGTTGTTTTAACTGCTCCTAAAATGATTCTTAAAGCTTTGGCTTGTATGATATCTAACTTTTTTAACATAGATACAGATGCCGATTCATACACAATACATCCATAATCTAGGACTGATCGCATGAGACCAACATATATATCTTTTAATGACTGCTTATCTGCACCCCAGTCTTGACCTGCGACACCTCTCATTAAATTCAGTATTTTACTGCACTTTTTTAAAATATATTCAATATGATCTTTCCAGGTTAACTTATTGTCAAACCATATTCCCAAATACTTAAATTTTGACACTTTTTCTAATGATACTCCATATAATTTAAGTTGCTTATTTTCTTTCCTTTTTTTCCTTGTAAATATCTGATAACATGTTTTGGATATCGAGAATTTGAACGCCGCTGTTTACTAATGACGCCGTACGCGTCTATATTGAACGCCCAGGTAGACGAGCATGCGCATGCGTCACATTTTGAATTTCGCGCCAATTCGGACCCGACTTTTCCACACAGAAGAGCCTACAGGCTGATAGAGACAACCGTGCAGGACACTCAAGGTGTCATTCTTTCTATTACATTATGGTTGCCTCATAAATATACAAATGAAAACTCTATCTTAAAGATTTTTTTAAGTAATAACTTACATTCAGCCCCTTTAAGGTAATAACATAATTTAATATTGAAAATGAGTAAACTATTCCTTTAACGCAAGGCAAAATAAAGGCGATCTGAGAGTTAAGAGGGTCAATGATGTGACGTTAATTATTTTGTGTCCGTATGGTTCAATTAAATGTAAAAGGGTTAAAATTTCAAAATAAATTTGCAGATTACTTGTATACATTCTCTTTTTTGAGGACAAAGTCTAAAATTTCTGGTTTTATTTCATTTTGAAAGAATATTTGGGGGATAATTGCAAAAATGTCAATATGGCATAACCGGTCTGTGTCAATTGGTAGCCTGTGGAATAAAATATAATCATCTAGACTAGTTTAGTGTATGATAAGTTTAGTAAATGATTTTTTTACATACATTTATACATAATTTGTCAAAGATTATTTAGAAAATTATTTAGAGTTGTTTTCAGCATATGTCAGGACAAATATTACAAAAACGCATTACAATTTACATTTAGAAATAACTAATAAAATTATATTTTAAAATATTTTTTTTGACGATTACGCTTACATGCCATCAAGATGGATAAATTATTTAATATTTCTCATTCTTTGGCGCAATTGATGGTTAACCTACCCCATTTTAAATTTTTAGGTCCATTCAGTCTTAACCTTCATAAAAATGGTGCAAATGTAATTTTTTATTGCAAAAATTTACATAAATACACTTTGTGCATTGAAAAACAAGCTTTTTTAAATGATTTTTTAATTTCTTATCTTGCCAAACCGTTTTTTTTTTCACTGACACAAGAATGTGTGAGTGGGAAATTAAATTCTCACATAAAAAACTATTAAAGATACCATAATATTTACTATAGTAAACTGTAGTAACATTTTACAGCAACCATTACACATCAGCAATTTTAGAACGCAAAACATAATGGCGGCCTCTACAGGTTAAAATGAGTATTACATTTTGAAGTAATGAAAATATTTAATGTGTTTCTGTCAATGAATTTTAATAGTTGAAAGCAAATATAGAGTATTAAAGCATACAAGTCTTTATAGTCGGGGTATATTTTGCGATTGTTTTATTTATTTTATAATTTAATTAATTAATTAAAAAAAGTCTAAAAATACCTTCCATAGGCTAACAGTGCCTGATCTTTATATATATCATCCAGTATAAGCATATGTCATATATTTTCAATGTTATAATAACAATGTTATTTAGTATTAATTAGACTAGAATCAAACAATATTCAATATTTATGTTAAAGCACCAGGGGCCTGATGTATAAATGTTGTATGCACAACGTGGGATTTGACAAGAACATGTATTGTTCAACATTTTAAGATCCACTTCAAAGGTTGACTAGTCTGTATAAAAACCATTAGAATAGGTATTGCTTGTTTAGTAAAGTTCCTTCTATAATTATTTTCCTTCCTCAACTTGCCAAATTTGGAAAACAGCTGTCCCACTTTAAGCTTATCAAACTTGAGTGTTATCTCATGATGGGTGGTACAGTATGATGGTGTCTCTGTAGCACCTGCAGCTGAATGAATTCAGAGTGGCTCTGTATTTTCTGTCTGTGGTGTGCGGGTCTTTGATCAGTCATTCAGAGAAACTATATAACCATTATGGATACAGAAGGAGAAGATGAAATTCAATTTCTCCGAACTGTAAGTAAAACAGCTTTTTTAAATGCTATACATTTATGCAACATTGGGAAAGTTAATATGAAATGTTATGCCATTTTAATCTGTGTTTAGACATAAATATTCATAGTTCGTATAAGAAGTAATAAGAATATCATGCATTGTGCATTTAAATTAGGATATTTCTTTGTCTGCACGTGTAAAAATACACAACCATAATTCAGCGTTTTGACTAGCTTTACAGACAATGTACTTTAAAACAATAATAGCCTACTATTAAATGACATCACGCAATCTGTCATATGTCATTGATTATTGTGTCTTTATGCAAAAACAAATGAAATGCATGGATGTGTTTGGTGATTTGACTTTAAACATTTAAATAGATAGTTTGGCCCATATCACGGTTGACTATTTTTACTCAGTATTATCAGTAAAAGTAGGGTGTTGGGATGTGTGAGCTATCACTCAACCTCATATCTCTACAAGATAAACAGAGAATTGCACTCTTTCTGGCTCACACACAGTAATTCATACAGTATATGGCTTTTAGCACAACTAACATATATCTATTACTGTATTCAAAAGTGATGTAAATGAAGGTTTAAGTGTGTGTACTTTAAAAACCACCTCTAGCATTGATTAATGACAGAGGTGTTGGCATTCACCAATCACTGACTGTCTAATAATACAGTACACCACTATTCAGTCCTTTTTTGGTAACTAATACAGTGCCACTAAAGCACTGTGTTTATTGTGGTACTAATTAATCCTATAGTGATTCAGATATTGATCCTATTTTTATTTATATAAAATATACAACAGTGATAGAGTTTGATAAATTATTTGACTCAAAAATATTAACGATGAATGTACACTGCTTTTGTTAGAAACACTTTAAACAAGTTTTCAAGTATAAACACATTAACTGTACAAGTCATTTCAATTTGATGATGTGCTGTAACTTTAAAAAAACTTTAAAATTGCTTAACTTTATTTTGATGAGTCAAAAGAATGTAAAAACGTATAAGGAGCTCAGTCAAAAATGAGATAATGATATTGACCGAACGCTCCCGGGCACATATTATAAGTTCATTAAATACTTTTGCTTCAAATCCCGACCTCAGGCCATTCAGAAATACCAGCTTGTTGGCCGGTATCCACTAAATCCACTAAGAGTCTGATAAAAATGCTAATTTTCAAGAAAACATGATGCACAAGGTTTTGCATCTTAATTGCCATGATTTGTGTATGCAACTTAAATAAGTATTGCTCCATCAACACCGCTGGCATCAGTAATGTGGCATGTTTATTTCAGAGGGATGAGCTGGTGTTAAGATGTTGTTTATCAGGCCCACATCAACAAAAACTGTGTTTAGCAGCTGAGGGTTTCGGCAACTGGCTGTGTTTTCTGGAGTCCACCTCAAACTCAAAGGTGAGATAGTTATATACATATATAGAGATGTGATATGGGAAGACAACTGGGATTGTCTTAGTTGTGATGAAGGATGCTCACTATATACATGCTATAATCATTTTGTCCTGGGCCCTGTAAGTTTAAATGAAATGTTAACTATATGTGAACATGTCATGCAAAGTTACTATTGCATATTAAATCCCTTAACCCTTTAACTGTCACCTCTCCTTTTTGAGTGTGGGGTAAAAAGTGCACATGATGTGCACATTCAAACTAATTTAACTCGGTCACGCTTTGGTCTAGAACCAAAACTTGGTCTTTTTTTAAAGAAGACACTTTACATTTTTTCACTAATGTGGCTGGAGTTGTAAATATTAAACAAAAAAATTGCTACAGAAATTTAAGTTTATTAAAAAAATATTACAATAATTATATATATATAAATAAGACACAGGGCTGAGCTAGTTCTGGTCCCAATTTTAAGTTAATGAGGTTTAACAAACAATGAGGTTTCTTAGCAACAAAGGCCACTAGGTGCCAATGATTTGCTGCATACTCAAAAATCAACTACATTCTTCAAGATTTTTAAAGATTTATAATAAGATGTTATTGTAATGAATATATAACAATTCATATATTCCTATGGAGTGAGTGACATTTAACGAAATGCCTGTCAATACAAAATTACTATCATCAAATGGCCTTGAAATTTGAAAACTACATTCTTAGAGCTTTCCAACAATATATAGTTTGTCAAGATTATTTCAGGTTTATAGGATATCTAATAGTAAATATGAAAAAACACCTTGGGCCCACCTGTTGGCCAGTGACATTTTAGAAAATGACTCGTACTTTATCATTATTTTTGCTAAATTGGGATGAAATATTAAAACCTCAATTTCATAAAGTTATAGTATAATATAGTTTGTCAAGATTAGTGCTTGTTAAGACTAAGAAATTATTGTTTTAAATATGTAATGCCAAACGTCCCACCTGTGGGACAGTGAAAGTTAAATTAACTGTCACGGGTCCACAGGTGGATCCAAATTGTTTATGTAACTATTAAACCGATAGCCTATTCGAAAAATAAAATAATTTTGATAAACTATATATTGTTAGAAAGCTCTAAGAGTGTAGTTTAAAATTTTTTTTTTTGCACTAATGTAAATGCAGTAGCAATAATGCATCAATTTGTGACAAGATTATGCAACAAACCAATGACACTTTGGGCCTTATTTTAACGATCTAAGCGCATTATCTAAAGCGCACAGCGCAACGTCTAAATGGGGTGTCTGAATCCACTTTTGCTAATTTAACGTCGGGAAAATTGTTTGTGCGCCAAGCGCATGGTCGAAAAGGGTTGGTCCTATTTTTTAATGAGTAATGGGAGTATTTTGGGCATAATGTGGAATAAACCAATGAGAGTCTCAGCTCTCATCCCCATTAAAAGCCAGTTGCGCTGGCGCTTTGTCTAATCCCTATTTCGATAACAGACTTTGTAAACTGAAAAACTAAGCGGAGGAAGAAGATCCCCAGTTTAAGATTAATGTTAAATAATTGTGTTGTTTTTCACTTGTATTTAAATTGTTATTTTTTTATTAAAACCTTTAAAACCCGTTTTCTTTTAGTCATGGAAGTAAAAAAGCAGGCTTTTAATTGCTTTAAATGTATGGCTATCCAATATCATAAAAAAATAATTTACAAGTATGTAAGAAAAGGTTTGTACTCTAAAAATACTTTATTTGTAACAAACAGGAGATAAAGAATTTACAAACGGCTCTCCGCACGTTTCAGCACTTGGACAGCGTCATGAGTTTTTTTTTTAAGCATTACTTAAAAATGTTTCTCATCTCACCATATCCACAGGTACAGAGTCATCATATACAATAAATCCGAGAGGTAGCATTTGAAATAATAAAAAAAGGATAATTTGTTTACATCAAAGCATTTATTTACTTACCAGGCTACAGGTGAAGCAGCTCTTTACAACTTCTAACGTCTCATAATTAGTCCTCATTTATGTCCGAGAGACTCAATAATAATCTTTTACATTCAATCCTTTAATCTTTCATATTTAAAAGCGTTTTTGTGCTGCTGCGCATTCATGTATGTGATAAGCAAACCCGCGTTGTCGTCCCGTTTATAGGCGCATATTAGAAATGCGCCAATAATGTGCCTGATCACACCTCGTTTTCAGACCAGAATGCCCATGGGCGCAAAATGGGGCGCAAATGCATTTGCTATTTAAACAACTTGGCGCTAAACGTGAACATGATAATTGCGCAGGGTGGAAACTAGCGAAAGACACTTGCGTCGCGCATTGCGCTGCATTGCGCCGGGTGTTAGATAGAGCCCTTAGTGGCCGTTGTTGGTAAATCTACTAAAAGTGTCCCTAAAACCTCAGTTTTTGTGATTTCCACTTGAAATTTGGATCAAAACTAGTTTAATTTTTATAGATTTTTCATATAAAATGTATACTTTATCATATACTTAAACTGCCATAACTATTTTTATTGGATATTGACAACTGCAGACATTTCAGTGAAAAAACTTCAAAGTGTCTTCTTTAAAAAGAGACCCAAGGTTAGGCTTTTAGACCAAATAATGCCAAAGTTTTTATTTACCGAGTACTGATTTGAAGGTGAACATCACCTTTCACTCCCCCATTCAAAGAAAGGTGGGAGGTGATGACATTTAAGGGGTTATAAGCATTCGTGTAAGAACAGTACTGCAATTTCATACACCTTAAAAACAACATCCTGCTGTTTTCTGTCATCTACACTTTTATTCACAGAATGTTCCCGCCGACCTTTCTGTATGTGTGTTTGTTCTCGACCAGTGTCTATCTGTCCGAGCTCTACAGGAGATGTTGGCCAACAATGAAGACCTGCAAGCAGGGGTGGGTGATATGATGGAGAGGCTCAGACCATTCAGTAGTCATCAACAATGCTTAAACAAATAGTTTTGTTTTGTTTCAGTCACCTGAGGCAGGTGGGCGTCGCACTTTGCTCTATGGCCAGGCAGTGCTGTTTCGACATGCGTACAGCAATATGGTGGGAACAGATTGTTTACATTTAACATTTACCTTCATGTATTCGGCAGACACTACTTCTAAATCCACTCAAAGTGCATTCAAGCTATACACTTTATCATACGTGTTTTCCCTGGATATCACATCTAGTTGCAACAGGATAATTGTTATTGATATACCACTATACTGTACATAAAGTGCCACCAGAGACGGTTGACATCTAACATGTGATTTCTATTTTGTTGTAGTATCTGTGCTGTCTGTCCACATCAGGGCTCTCTCCCGACAAACTCGCTTTTGATGTTGGTCTGCAGCAGGATGACACAACTGGTAAAACCTAAATCTAAAAAAATCATACTGGGGACATATCCATTGATCTTTGTGTATAAAAAAAGGTTAAGACTGCAGTATTTTGTATGTTACTGTGATGTCATGCCGTCTGTTTTTTAGGTGAAGTGTGCTGGTGGACAGTTCACCCCGCCTCCAAGCAGAGGTCAGAGGGTGAGAAGGTCAGAGTGGGTGATGATCTCATCTTAGTTAGCGTTTCCTCTGAAAGATACCTAGTAAGTCTGTCTGTTGTGCTTTTTGATGGTGTGTGATTACGCCTCCATTCCTCTCTTTTCGCCCATTCTTTCAACTACTTTATCTTACTACATTTTAGCATGTGTCATGGAGTAACAGTGAGGATAATGACAGTAACATCGGTCGAGTAGATGCTGCCTTCCAGCAAACCTTGTGGAGCGTAGCCCCAGTGTCTTCTGGATCTGCAGAAATGCAAGGTATGTGACCTATCACATGGCAAGACTTATCTAAGCATTTGTGTATTATTTTTATTTTCATACAGTAGTTAACCTGAGATTATGTCTTTGTAGGGCATCTCCGAGGAGGTGACACTGTTCGCCTGCTACATGGACACACAGATGAATGTCTGACTATTCCTGCAGCTGAACACAGACAGGAGGAGCGCAGGTCAGAGAGGTGAACTTTCTATTAAAAAATAGATTGAACTGAAAAAAAAGAAGAATTAATTTACCTATGTTTCCAGATCTGTCCATTTTGAGGGAGGCTTGGTCTCACTTCAGGCTCGGTCTTTATGGAGGCTTGAGACTTTACATGTTGCGTAGGTGTACAGCCAACTGGTATTCGGTCTATATATACAGATCAAACTGCTTTTAATACAAACATTTGGATTGCAGTTGGAGTGGAAGCCATGTCCACTGGAGTCAGCCATTTCGTCTTCGGCACCTCACCACTGGATCGTACCTGGGATTGACTCACAATAGTGGACTGCAGCTGGTGGAAAGAGAGAGAGCTGATGTTAAAAGTACAGCGTTCTGTCTACGGTCATCAAAGGTTGGACAGCATCATCACAAAGTACATTATGACCAATAGATTATTAGTTAGTTAAATGCACAATATTATTATGCAGTATGATAATGCTTTGTCTTTGTAAAAGCAAAAAATAAATAAAATAAATAATTGTTACATAATAATATATAAAAGTGGATAAGCAATATTATATAAAATTTAATATAATAAAATTATATAACCAACATACACATTTCACATTCTTTCAATTTCTTGACAGTTTTTGAAATATTAGGGTGCGCTATTATCCCAACTAAACCGTGCCCGAGAGCGTATGACCCCCAAAGCCTGGTTTGTTTGACTAGTGTGATCGCTCTGTACCGTGCCCGGAAGCAGTTTGTTTAATCGCACCCTGGCTGGCTTGCAGAAGTGGGCTCGGGCACGGTTCACTTGGGCTCAGGATGCGCAGTGTGATCTCAAGACGCGACCACTCACCTTTCTCTGACTTTGTTAAAACCTTCTGATGCGCGCAGCAGGGTTAGGTGAATGGTTGAGCTGTACATGCGACATATCATCTAAGCAGTATGAATCTCATTCAGTTATTGCAATTAATTGTGAAATGCACATTTGCAATATTTGAATATATTGCAGCCATAGTTTGTATAATCTAAAAACCATATATGTATGTAATCTGTATGTTTATAGGAGCAGGGCCAGGAGAGGTCAGATTTTATTGAGAGGAGAGATGGTATGGGTACGCCTGAGATCAGATACGGAGACTCTCTCTGTTTTGTCCAGCATGTGGATACTGGGCTTTGGCTTACGTATCAGACCAGTGACTCCAGTAGACAGAAGGAAAGTGTGTCACAAAGACAGGTAAGCTTAACAGGGTTCATGGCTTTACTAGATAAAAACACTAGGACCCCGTAGAATTGCATTTTTAAGTACATGCATATTAAAAAAAAACCTACATTTTTTAAGTGATTTACCCCTGGTTTCACTGACAAGACTTAAAGGGATAATACACCCAAAAATGAAAATAATGTCATTAATGAGTCACCCTCATGTCGTTCCAAACTCGTAAGACCTCCGTTCATCTTCGGAACACAGTTTAAGATGTTTTAGATTTAGTCCGAGAACTTGCTGACCCTTCATTGAAAATCTACGTTCGGTATTCACCTTATTCCGCCACGCCCCTTTTCAATTCTTCGCTCTTCCGCATTTTGTCAACCGACTTCCGCTGCTAATATGGCACAGTGCATTCGGTAGCTAGTTTGGTGGTTAGAAGATTGTTTGTAGTTCACTATAACTTTAGCAAAATGACAAATATCGCACCTGCTGTAAATGTTTTAAATTAGGAGCACGGAGAAACCTTCATACGACGCTCGGATAGTCTTATAATGACCCATCAATCGTCTCGTGGTTAGACAATATGAAGCGGCTGTGGCAAGTAACCTATTGGACATATTTAATTACCTCGTCCTGTCAGAAGGAGCAGCATTGAAAATTATTAAAGTACTTATGCCTACCAATATTTACACAGTGATTTCGTCTTTTTTAAAGCAAGTGTGCACCTTAGCCAGTCCAATAACTATTTCGTTTTTATGTGGTAATGTACCATGATAGAATTCATTTGCAAACTTGCCAACACTTATAACTTCAAATCAGGAGACTTAAATCCTTTTAAGTGGAATCTACAAAGCTCACATATGGTTTAAGAAATTCCTTACAGATAATATCTGATCACATTGTAAATGTTTAATATAACTGCATTACAGGTAACATCTGATCACATTATAAAGATTTAATATAACTGCACAATATCTGATCACATTGTAAAGGTTTAATATGAATGCATGACAGGTAACATCTGATCACATAGTAAAGGTTTAATATAACTGCACAACATCTGATCACATTGTAAAGGTTTAATATAACTGCATGGCAGGTAATATCAGGTCACATTGTAAAGGTTTATAAAAATAACTATGGACTAAGAAACTTTTCAGCAAGACCACCCTGCAATGAATTAAGACGCAGCTTTATCAGAGTCATCAGGAGCTGATCCCAAGTGTTTATCTGGAAGCTGTTGGTGTATGTACTGGTGATGTGCTTAGCGACTGTGTGATGCATGCAATATCAACCCTGTTTAAAGCTGACAAAGATGGTTGTTTCTCAGCAGAGATATGTATATTTGTGCCAGCTCAACACATGAAGCAGAAGCATTGAAGCAGTTTCTCAGACAGGGTTTACAGGACTAGGCCTTAATTATATTAGGACATTTTAGTTTTTACAAACAAACCACATCTTGTGACAAAACAATGGCACTCATATATGTTGAGGTATGGCAGTACAAGGCGTTTTTAAATTATCGTAGCTCAAATAAGCATTTTAGCCTGGGACCAGCATAAGCCCTGTCCGGGAAACCGCAAGGTTGTTTTCCCATATCACAGTGGTTCTTAACGTTATTCCTCGAGGCCCACTGCTTTGCACATTTTGTATGTCTCTTTTATCTGACAGACTCAGTTCAGTTCATTGAGATCTCTTCTAATGAATGGATGATTTGAATCAGGTGTGTTAAATAAGGGAGACATACAAAGTGTGCAGGGCAGTGGGCCTCCAGGAATAATGTTAAGAACCACTGCCATATCAGATGTAGGTTGCTTCAGGTTGAGTTGTGATTTTAAAGTGTAGTTGTGTTTAGAGACTGATGGATCCTCCCATTGTGTTTCTGCATCACAGTTTAGGAACATGTTGATTGTATATCATCCTCACAGTTGTCCATTGCATCACTAAACATCAATGCATCTGTGAAAATAATATAACCATAAACATTTTTATGTTAGTATTTAAAAGACACTTGCATCATTAGAATTAATATATAAATGACATCCATACTTAAACAGAACAGTGTGTGAGAGAGAGATGCATTAAAAAGAGACAGTAACGTTATACACACAACCTCTAACTTCAGTGTTAAATAATATGTCGTTTAATATGTCATTATCAATATCTGAATGAGAAATGAACTGACCTTCTAGCATCTGAAATCTCGGTAACTTGTATGAATCACGTGAGCTACTGTAAGAATGTAATGAACTAATATATTGTTATCTTAAATATAAAATATAGGTGGGCAATCAAAATCATTCAAAATAATTGCATTTTATAAACTAACGTTACTTATCTTAAATGTATTCGTAGAACGGACATCACAAATCTAACATTAGGCGAAAGAGCACATTTAGCTAAGATAGCTTACCTGAAACGGACCACCTTTTCAACACCCGGCATGGCTTCAAGTTATCAGAACATTGTAGTCAAACCATAACTTGGGATTAGGGTGTTCCTCAGTCGGCTTCCCGTCCGTTAAAATTGGTAAGAAACAAACATTAAGGCGCTTGAGTGAGCTTTTTAAGTGTAACGCGTCGCCTTCAGCCACTGCCTCAGCTGCTCATCATATGCAGCGGGAAGTACATTGACAAAATGAGCACAATGGCGCCGCCCTTGTTGTCGTGGAAATTAAGGTGAATACTCTCCATGTCTAGAAAGGTAATAAAACATCATCAATGTAGTCCATGTGACATCAGTGGGTCAGTTAGAATGTGTTGAAGCATCGAAAATACATTTTGGTCTAAAAATAACAAAAATTTATTAAACAGAAACAGTGATGCGTTGAACACCCTGTTGTGATGACGCAAGAGTTGCAACCATTATTTGTGTTCTTTTTTAAATGTTTTTGAAGCCTGATGAAATCGTTATAAATGTGTGTTTAATACTGTAAAATACCCTCGATGTTACAGTCACTGACCTTGCTGTCCAGAATGAAAGACAACATCCAACTTGAACCCATTGAGAGAGCTGTCTCTTTAGTACCGCGTGGTTAATTTACATCTTGCCGCTGATTGTGCCGACATGTCTGACACACCCACCAAACAAGAGTAAAACACATATAAAACCTGTTGCACACTGTTTCCAGGAAACATGTCGTTCAACCCGGAAAACGTAGCAAAACGTTGCGCACTGGTGTGAGCTTGAACGTGTCCCTCATAACACGTCAGCCGCGTCGTACATCATACGTGTTACTGCAGTCACGTGACTTTAGTCTCGCGCATGCGCTTCACAAGAGATGCGGAAGAGAAGTCAATGCCGAATAAAGTGGTAATTTTTGTTATTTTTGGACCAAAATATATTTTCGATGCTTCAACACATTCTAACTGACCCACTGAGTCACATGGACTACTTTGATGATGTTTTTATTACCTTGCTGGACATGGACAGTATAACGTATGTAGATTTTCAATAAAGGGTCAACAAGCGCTTGGACTAAATCTAAAACATTTTAAACTGTGTTCTGAAGATGAACAGAGGTCTTACGAGTTTGGAACGACATGAGGGTGAGTCATTAATGACATTATTTTCATTTTTGGGTGAACTATCCCTTTAAGGCTAGTCCTAGACTTAAACACATGTTTGAAAATAACTTGACAGATCTTAAAATAAGCCAGTGGCATTTATTCAAGATACACATCAGTAACATATTTTCGAAAGCGTGTTTATTAAAGATGCTTAAACATGTACATTTATTTAAGGCCTAGTCCTGACTTAAGCTAAGCCTTGTCTGTAAAACCAGACCATGATGTTTTATTAAAATGCAAAATAAGGAAATACTATGGCACTGCAGGCTGTTTTGCAAGCAGAAGGTCATATGGATGATGGAGTCACCCTCTCTCGTTCTGTGAGGGAGGAGTCACATGCTGCTTGTTTAATTAGAAGCTCCGCCCTTCTTTTCTCACAGCTGATTAGGTAAACATAAAAATTAAAAGTTAAGCCTGAATTATTATTTATGAGCTGGGCTTAAACTGTTTGAATTTAATCCTATTTTTTCATTTACTTTTGAAGGGGACTAGATGATGTTACCCAGAAGGAGAACCTTCCTAATTTGGATCTCCCAATTGAAATGCTTCATCTGACCCTCCAAGATTTGATTGGTTATTTTCAGTCACCTGAAAAGGAGCGAGGCCATGAGGTCAGACAGCGAGAAGTTAGACCACTGAAGAACAGACAAAATCTGTTTCAGGATGAGGTGATGCAATAATGTCTGCAACATACAAACAAACCTTTACACGATGCCCAGTCACAAACTGATTTTTTTGTTCTTCTTTCTCTATCTGTCTGTTTAATGTTGTCATTCTCAGGGTATAACCACACTGGTGCTGGACTGCATTGATCACTTGCATGTCTACAACAGTGGTGCCCATTTTGCAGAGGCTACTGGGAAAGATGTGGGAGAATTATGGGAAATAATCTTGAACTCTTTTTATGATTTGCTAGGTATAAGCAAACGTATCGTTTTAAAGTTGTTAAAGTTATAATTGATAGTAATGATTTAATTTTCTTGTACAATATTTTAATTTCTATACAGCTGCCCTGATTAGGGGTAATCGTAAAAACTGTGCCCAGTTTTCTGGCTCTTTGAACTGGCTGGTCAGCAGACTGGAGAGATTGGAGGCTTCTGCTGGTAGATACCTCACAAAACTACTTTCATTTGTTTAATTGGACTGTTTATTTGTAATACATTTTTAATACTGTATAATACTCTTGTCTAGGAATTTTGGAAGTGTTACATTGTGTCTTAGTAGAAAGTCCTGAAGCTTTGAATGTTATTAAAGAAGAGCACATAAAATCGATCATCTCACTTCTGGATAAACATGGAAGGAACCATAAGGTGTGTTGGGTTTGTTTGCTATAATGACCATAGTTCAATATTTCCTGCTTTTAATGTGTTGTGTGTTTGTTGTATCTACAGATCCTGGATGTGTTATGTTCACTCTGTGTGTGTCATGGCATGGCGGTTCGCTCTAACCAACATTTAATTTGCGACACACTGCTGTCAGACAGAGACCTGCTTCTACAGACAAAACTAGTTAACCAAGTTATCAGGTAACCTCCAATAACAAACTTTATTTTAGTTGTAACAAACTACAAAAATTTAACTTAACGCTTCCTTGCCACTGACGAGTTGTTCCGGCAATGCGTATTTCTGGCAATCTGTAATCCTGAAAGCGAAACCCCTCACGTCAAACAGTTAAAACTCCATGTATGTTTTGAGGATCGCTCTGAATCTGATCTCTGTCAGAAGTCTTTCACAAAACGCAATTATCTCAGCTTTTTGCTTAAAATTTGCCACATTTACCTTCCCATATTTGAGAGGTGATAAAAAGAGAACAAATAAAGTTAGGTTGAACTGTTTTTTGTCTGTTCTCATTTGATAGATTGTATGTTTATATATTTAAAGAAGAACAAGGCATTAAACTTTTGTGAAAATTGTAAAAAAATGCTGGCACTAGCAGGCAACTTTTTTAAAAACGCTGGCGGGAAGAGTTAATATTTTTAATTTAACATGTGAAAACTTCAGACGCAAAAGCCGCTAAACGCCACCGCTATCAAAAATGAGATAATGATAAAATCTTGGCACGTATTATACATTCATCAAATACTTTCGATTCAAGTGGCAGAACTATTTTTTGCAAAGTCCTCTAAGTGCACAGAAGAAGAATTGGAGTACGACAGCGGCGCGACACATCAAGGTGCAAAAGGTTTATCGAATATCTATGGATATTGACAACATTTTCAGATATTTACCTATTTTAACAAAGGACAGTGAAGAGTGACTGGAAACTTTTTAAGAAGTGGACATTTTTGCATGCACTCAGAGCAGGGGTGGGGAACCCTGATCCTGGAGGGCCACTGTCTTGCAGAGTTTAGTTCCAACCCTAATTAAACACACCTGAAAAGTCTAATTAAAGTCTTCAGGATTACTTGAAAATGTAATTCAGCTGTGTTTGGTTAGGGTTGGAACTAAACTGTGCAGGACAGTGGCCCTCCAGGACCCAGGGTTCCCCACTCATGACTTAGAGGGTTTTGCAGTGAAAGACCATAATACCAATGAGATTACTAAAGTGACATTTGTGGAAAAAAGCATTTCAAATACTGACAAATAACCTTTTCATTGCTATTAAAGTGAAATTACTGAACAAAAATGATGCTCAGACGCACTTAGAGGGTTTTTTCAAATCCTCATATATTTTAAAATTTTTTAAATAATATTATAGATGTTGATTATAGAACTTTGAGCACTGGCGGCTGGTGACATCTCTTTCGAGGGACGCTGATTTTTAATCTGTTGCTCGTGTTTGCAAAATATGCGTTCGGAGTGTCATGTGTGTTAACTCATTTTTTTTAACCCTGGAGAACCCAGGAAAATCCAAAAACCCATTTATTCCATTGAACAAATTTCACCCCGTGGGTTCTCCAAGGTTAAATATGTGTTTGTTAGGTCATGTCAACCATGTGCATCACGTGTCTTGCAAAATAAGAGCCTGCTGCACGTGTCAAAACCAATTATGGTTAAAGAGACACTCACATTCACAAAATACTCGCAAGATACTCACTTAAAGGACAAGTTCGGTATTTTACACTTAAAGCCCTGTTTCAGATTGTTTATGGTGAAATAGAATGGTTTTGACTTAAATTTCGACATATGCGGCTGCCCCGAGAATTTTCGGGTGTTTGTGTTTCACCTCCCACCTCTACAATGGGTTTATAGGTGCACTGGAACAATCCTTTCTAAAATGCATTAAACCTTCGTTTACAAAGACGTGAAACTCACCGAGTGGTCAGGGGTGTTCACTGGTATGCTCACACAAAAATTGCTGCAAAAGATGCTTTCTAATAGCTGTTTTAGCATTCGTTGTTAACTTGTGGACCTATTTTTCCAAACGCCTCACACTCGTATATTCTTCCGCTGAGAGCTTGAATAATAGACACTCCAGCCCAGGTGGTGGCGCTAATCCGCCATTGCCAATAGCAAGAATAGAAACAAAGTTCCCGGCGCGGAGTAATACCGTACCTCACAGCACATCTAATACAAGTCAATGGAGTTGGACAAAAACTACGATAAAACCCGTTGGAATGCGTCTTTTGCAGCGATTTTTGTGTGAGCATACCAGTGAACACCCCTGACCACTCGGTGAGTTTCATGTCTTTGTAAACAAAAGTTTAATGGATTTTAGGAAGGATTGTTCCAGTGCACCTATCAACCCATTATAGAGGTGGGAGGTGAAACACAAACACCCGAAAATTCTCGGGGCAGCCCCATACTGTATGTCGAAATTTCTGTCAAAACCGTTCTATTTCATCATAAACAATCTGAAAACAGGGCTTTAAATGTAAAATACCAAACTTGTCCTTTAACAGTGAACTCTGATTAGTTTAAGTGAATATCTGGCAAGCGCGAGCATCTTATTTATCATATAAATATAATCAAAAAATGTTGTCTCTGTTTTTGTTTAGTGTACGTCCAAACATCTTCCTGTGTGCAAGAGAGGACTGTGCCCAGTACAGGAAGTGGTATTATGAGGTGGTAGTCGAGAAAGTTGAGCCATTTATGACAGCAGAACCTACTCACCTGCGACTGGGATGGGCCAGTACTGAGGGTTACTGTCCCTCCCCCACAGGCGGTCACGGTTGGGGCTCAAACGGTGTAGGAGATGATCTATGTTCCTTTGGCTTTGATGGCCTTCACCTGTGGACAGGTAAGATTGAACTGAGCAAGAATAAATGTTTACAGGTAATTTCCTGTTATTTAGTGATACATTATGTGCTTAGAGGGACAGTCCACTTTTTAAAAAATATGCTCATTTTCCAGTTCCCTCTAAAGTTAAACATTTGATTTTTACTGTTTTGGAATCCATTCAGCCGATCTCTGGGTCTGGCGTTACCACTTTTAGCATAGCTTAGCATAATGCATTGAATCAGATTAGACCATTAGCATCATGCTAAAAAAATAAAAATATTTTTCCTATTTAAAACTTGACTCTTCTATAATTACATCGTGTACTAAGACAGATGGAAAATTAAAAGTTGCGATATTCTAGGCCAATATGGCTAGAAACGAAACTCTCATTCCGGCGTAATAATCGAGGACTTTGCTGCTGTACCATGGCTACAGCAGGCGCAATGATATTATGCGGTGCCCGAAAACAGTCCCCTGCTATTGAAAATAACCAAGGGGTCTATATTTTGTCTGAGTACAAAGTTTAACCACAGAAGAGTCAAGTTTTAAACAAGAAAAATATTGAAACTTTGGTCATTTTTGAGTGCAGGCTGCTAATGGTCTAATCATATTCAATGGATTATGCTAAGCTATGCTAAAAGTGCTAGCGCCAGACCCGGAGATCAGCTGAATGATTCCAAAATGGTAAAAATCTAATGTTTTACTTCAGGGGAGCTGGAAAATGATCCTATTTTCAAAAAACTGGAGTATCCCTTTAAATAGTGTTTTTGTGGATTAACTAAATACTATTGTTTTCTTAACTAGGAGCTGTAGGTCGAAGAGTCAGCTCACCCAATCAGCACTTGCTAAGAGAGGATGATGTTGTTAGTTGCTGTCTTGACCTCAGTGCTCCCTGCATCTCCTTTCGTGTCAATGGTCAGCCAGTTCAAGGCATGCTGGAGAACTTCAGTGTAGATGGGCTTCTGTTTCCTGTAGTCAGCTTCTCAGCTGGAGTACAGTGAGTTGTATAAGGCCTTGTTCACACTGTCAGTCCAAATCCGATTTTGGTGCATATCCGTTTTGACAGACTTGTGTATCACAACTGTTCAGATCCGATCTGTGCGTCCTGTAGCGTTCTGCCATTTTCCGGATTATCTGCACTGTTTCTATGGCAATGACGTCACGCTGGCACGACAATCTGCCTCGACGTCTGATGTGTTTACTTAAAAAAAGTTACAAAAATGCAACCAGAGCGGTCAGACTGAAATGGATTTCTGGAAATGCGATTTGAAAAGGATTTCAAACCACCTCTGGATGTAGCCTGAAGCAGATTAAGTAAAAATGGATTTCATGTGGTTTTTGGCTGTTCCCACATTCTAAATGTGATTGTATTCCAATTGGATATGCACCAAAATCGGATTTGGACTGACAGTGTGAACAAGGTCTTAGAATGGTTTTTGTATGTCTTGTTACATGTACATGTAGGTGTGTTAGTCTGACTGTTTATATGTAGGTATGTTTCTTGCCTTCATTTGATTTGACTCGATACATTTTAACCTAATTTTGTTCAAAAGATGCTGCAAAAAATTGACACACTGGACCTTTAAATCTAGGAAATGTTTTCAAACTTCCAAAGAAACTTACAGTGGATTGAAGTTCCTATACATTTGATCAATTTATGTTTCCTGGGAATCACACTCATGACCTTGTTGTTGCTAGGGCCATGCTTTATCATAAGAGCATTTATAATTCTTGAGTATTTATTTTTTAAATCCTATTAATGTAACACTAAATCCCTTTTTTACTGTTTGTCTGTATGTTCCATCAGGGTGCGTATGCTGTTTGGAGGACGTCAGGGCGAGTTTCACTTTTTACCTCCTGCTGGTTTCTCTCCATGTGCAGAAGCTCTCCTCCCCAAAACACGCTGTAGGTTGGAATTGTGCCATGAAATCACAAGAAATTGCACTGAAAGCCAGCGTGACCTTTTAGGGCCAGTCTTACCTATTACAGCGGTGACCTTTACCCCCACTCCCGTGGATACCAGTCAGGTACTCAATTTTATAATTGGGCTTTACCTAACACACAATAAACCCAAAATGACACATAAACAACATCCTTTCTGTGTCTTAACAGGTTGAATATCCTCCACAGCTGGAACAGATCAGAGAGAGGTTAGCAGAAAACCTTCATGAACTCTGGCTCATTGACAAAATGGAGCAGGGATGGACGTATGGACCCGTAAGTCACATACTTTCTAAGTACATCCAGCTACTCAACTTTAGTGTTTGTTGAAAATGAGATTTTTTTCTTCTACCGTAGGTCAAAGATGAGGGTAAAAAAGTACATCCGTGCCTGGTTGAGTTTTCCAAACTTTCCGATCAGGAGAAAATTCATAATCTTCAGTCATCAGAGGAAATTATCGGGTATATCATAGATCAGTTTATACGTTAGATCTAAAATTGACCTCTGGACTAACTAAGATAAACAATGTATGTGTTTAAATAATTGCTTCCCTCCATTCTTCTTGTTTTGAAGCACAATTTTGGCGCTTGGTGTCCACATTGGACTGTGTGACGATTATGCTGAGGAGAATGTCAAATATGTTCGACTTTCAAATAAGTATATCAAAATATGATTCCTTGCCAAGACACACTAGTTTGTAATTGACTATAACGGTGAAAAGTGTTGACTGTTAAATGAGTTGTAAATATTCCTTTTCAGGTATGAACTATGGAACGGTTATAAACCAGCGCCTGTGGATCAGTCTCATGTTGTGCTAACAGCTGCTCAAGAAGAGTTAGCCGACAAGCTGGCAGAGAACCAACACAACATCTGGGCCAAAGAGATGATCAGACAAGGCTGGAGCTATGGACCACAGCAGGTGGATATTAACAATGTGCCACACATTTTTATTATCTAAAGAAATAACTTGATCTTGAAGATCGTGGTAAAATCTTGATTCTAGGGAGGTAAGAAAGTCCTTTTTTTTGCAGTGTGGGTTTAAAAAAATATGCATATCTTGTATGCACTGTAAGTCGCTTTGAATAAAAGCGTCTGCCAAATGCATACATGTAAATGTAATTCAAATATGGCAAACATGGCTGCATATAAGATATCTTTATTGGTATAGTTTTTTTTTTTAATATTTGAATCTAGATGTATCTTCAGTATGTTTGATGACTATTATCTCGCATTATATATTATTTTTTCAGGATGTGAAGTCGAAGAGAAGTATCCAGTTGGTACCATTTTCTCTGTTGGATAAAAAGAGCAAACAGGGTGGCAGAGATGCCATGAGGGATGCACTTGGTACCCTACTTGGGTTTGGATACACCATAGAACCACTGGAGCAAGAACAAGGTGGGTTCAAACATCTCCAGTTAAATGTCATATCTCTTCTGCAAGTTAAATTAACTATTTGCACAATTGATTTTACACAAATCCTCGGACTTTGGTCAGTGTGATGCTGAGAAAATGCAAGAAGAAGACTTGAGTCTACATTATACATATGAACACTGTGTTTTTATTATACCATAGCTTCAAGGAGCAACATTAAATCTGTAAATATGGAGAGATTTCGGATTTTCCGTGTGGAAAAGCCCTTTGCGGTGAATTGTGGGAAATGGTACTTTGAGTTTGAGGCCGTAACTGATGGAGATATGAGAGTGGGCTGGGCACGACCCGGATGTAAACCAGATGTGGTTCTTGGGTCAGATGATCAGGCCTTTGTGTTTGATGGCTCTAAGGTATTTCAGTTTATGTTGTTATTTCTGATGCAGTAAGAATCCTTGGTACATTTTTGGAACGTTTACATTATTTTGTTGGTGTAAGATTATCTGTTTCTTTATGAAGGGGCAGTGGTGGCATGGTGGTGCAGAGCGACTAGGTGGCATCTGGCAGAGGGGCGATGTTATTGGCTGTTTGCTGGACTTAACTAGATGCACTATGATGGTCACTCTCAATGGAGAGTTACTGCTAAACACTCGTGGTTCTGAATTGACTGCCAAAGACTTCAATAAGTCTGATGGTAAGTTCATTTCACTGAGATGTCGTATCTATCTGTGATATCAGCAATCTCTTATCTTTCTGGTGGTGTTGTAGGTTTCCTGCCTGTTTGCAGTATAGGGGTGAACCAGGTGGGTCGTCTAAATTTGGGCCGTCAGGTTGACTCACTGAGATACTACAACGTGTGTGGCTTACAAGAGGGATACCAGCCATTTGGTCTGAAGATGAGCAAAGATCTCCCTCTCTGGATGAGCTGGAGAGAGCCTTTGTTCGTTCCTGTACCTGATGACCATCCTAACATACAGGTAAATGAACATCAATTGTCGACACAAGACACGTCTCCAACCGTTCCTTTTCTTAATGTTTGCATGCTTCATTTCTATGCCAGGTGATTCGTTTTGATGGATCAGTAGATGACACCCCAGGCCTAAAAGTCACACAGAGGTTTTTTGGCCGGCAGGACGGTAGCACAAGCGATGTTGGGTTTTACCGTCTTAGCATGCCGATAGAGTGTGCACAGGTCTTCTCCTGCCCCAGTGAGGTCACGGCTCCCCCCAGCAGTGGTGTGCTGTCCCACCCAAGGGAATCGGAGGATGGAGAGGCAGATTCTGATTTTGAATTACTGATGAACGCTCACAGATATGCAGGATCTCGAGATGAACTTAACAATCATAAAGACCACGTTCAGGAGAAGCCATCCAAACTAAGACACCGGTGGGTTAAAACACACTTTTTTGTATACCTAATGAAAGTAAAACTTACCAAAATACTTTAGGCACAAATTTTAGGTTAAATTTATGGATATGCGAAATGTTTGTCTTTGTGAAATATTTGTGTGCAATGGTGGGTGTAGGTTTCTACTGAAGAAGAAACCAGAGTTGAACACCAGCCATTCATCAGCGCGTCTGCTGGAGGAAGTCATGGCTATTGAAAGAGATGAAGAGAACCGCCTGGTCCACTGCACTAGGGTAGTTAATAATCCTTCTCATACAGTAGATTCACTTAAGGTAACAGTACCTGGTAACTAATCTGTTGCTCTTAAAATGCAGTATTACTACTCAGTGAGAATCTCTCACAGTCAGGAGCCCTCTTATATCTGGGTGGGATGGGTGACTTCAAATTTCCAGCATCACGATGTGACTTTTGACCTAGACAGCATTTGCACTGTCACTGTTACCCTTGGGGATGAATGGGGCAAAGTACATGAGAGGTAAGATTTGCATGTTAAATGTGCAGTGAAGAAGATTTTCATTTTTTGCTTGTCTAATTAATTCCTACCTTTGTGTCTGCATTTGTCAGTATGAAGCGCAGTAGCGTTTACATGGTGTGTGCAGCAGAGGGCAGCGGTCTCTCCCACAGCCGCAGCAGCACTGGTCTGGAGATTGGCTGCCTGGTTGACACGGCAACAGGGCTCCTTACTTTCACTGCCAATGGCAAGGAACTAGGAACATACTACCAGGTAGTTATCATGTTGACATGTATCATGTAAAATTTACCTGGCTTTTTGTCTTAAAATGTAAACATTATTGTGTGTATCCTACACTCTAAAAATGGCTGGGTTATTTTTCACCCATAAAGAGTAAATATTGCATAGAACACACCGTTGGGTTAAAACTGACCCAATGCTGGGTTGTTTTAAAGGAAAACACCACAGTTTTTCAATATTGTACTATGTTCTTACCTCAACTTAGACAAATTAATACATACCTATCTTTATTCAATGCATGCACTTAATCTTTGTACAGCACGTAGTGAATGTGTTAGCATTTAGCCTAGCCCCATTCATTCCTTAGGATCCAAACAGGGATGGATTTAGAAGCCACCAAACACTTCCATGTTTCCCTATTTAAAGACTGTTATATGAGTAGATACAAAACAAAACTTGGCCATTTTTAATATTGACGGAAATTTGAGCGAGAGGGGGAGTAGTCAGGAGTGATGATGTTACTGTTTGCTGAGGTTGAAGTGCTGCAAACTAAGTGATCTTCCACCATACAATATAGTTCTCATTTTTTATCCACTTAAAAAAATTGCCACGTTTTGTTTTGTGCCACCATACTTACTTGTGTTACTACTCATGTAACAGTCTTTAAATTTGTAAAAACATGGAAGTGTTTTATGGCTTCTAATTTTATCCCTGTTTGGATCCTAAGGAATGAATGGGGCAAGGCTAAATGCTAACACATTCATAATGCGCTGTATAAAGATTAAGTGCACACATTGAAAAAATGATGGGTATGAATTAATTCCTCTAAGTTGAGGTAAGAACATAGTAAAATATTGAAAAACAGTGGTGTTTTCCTTTAACCCAGCATAATAATTTTAATAATTAAACCATTTTTCATTATTTCAGATGTTTGTCTTTTATGCTTTTTATGTTTTATGATATTAAAGTTTGAGTTACCATCTTTTTTGCTTGTAGGTGGACACTGGCACTAAGCTCTTCCCTGCAGTTTTTGTCAAAGCCACTACTCCTAATATCTTTCAGTTTCAGCTGGGTCGTATTAAGGTAAACTCATTGCATCAGTACTATTCTCAATGCCAGTACCAAATACTTTATCTGACATCATTTATATTAGATTTGGAAATGAACAGATCAATAGAAGATGTGCACCTTTTGCACTAATGCATTCTCTCACTACTGCCCCCTCACATATAGTGGACTCTTAAAAGTATTTGCACAATTTTGCATTTTAATTATGTAATTTTGTTATTAATTGTAATATAATTAATACATTTAAATGTGTTTATAAGTGTCCATTTTTAAGGGCCTCTGAATATAGGCCTACAATTAGATTTTGAATTTACATTACACTTCATTCTTTTTTTCTGCCTGTATTATTTATTATATACAGCACAAAAATAGTTTTTATGTTAATTTTGTTTTATTACTATTATTATGATGTTTTTACAGTGCATTAGTAGCTTTTAGAAAAAACATTACACTACCATTAAATTGGTTTGATTTTGACACCTAAAAAACCTCGGCTTAACACAGCCAGTATTGGTATCCTGGTCCTTAACTGTTTCCATTTGTATAGAAGAAGAAGAAGAAGAAGAAGTTTAATTTATATAGCGCCTTTCCAAAGCTCAAGGTCGCTTTACATAACAATACATCAAGAATTAACAACTACAGAAATATACATACATTTCATACAACACAAAAACACCAAAAGTTTACAATATTACAGAGTTTGTCCGAAATGTAGGCTAAAGAGGTATGTTTTCAGTTGTGTCTTAAAAGATGACAGAGATGACTGTTTACGTAATGTCAAAGGTAATGAGTTCCACAGTTTGGGGGCAGCTATGCTGAAAGACCGGCCGCCTACAGTAGACAACCGGTAACGGGGGACAGACAAAAGACCCTGTTCAGCTGATCTAAGGGATCGTGCAGGAGAGTAGTTGTGGAGTAATTCAGCAAGATAAGATGGTGCTAGACCATTCAGTGCCTTAAAAGTAAGTAGCAGTATCTTGAACTGTATACGAGAAGCGACTGGTAACCAATGAAGTTCACGTAGCAAAGGTGTTATGTGGTCTGTGCGCTTGGTGGACGTGAGAACCCTAGCTGCCGAGTTTGTATGATAGAGTTGTATTCTCTATTGTCTCCAGAATGTAATGCCACTGTCAGCTGGGGTTTTTCGGAGTGAATGGAGAAGTGCAAAACCTCAGTGCCCTCCCAGACTGTGTGTTCAGTACCTAACGGCCATGAGGTGGACCCGTGTACCAGACTACGCTCATCCTGTAGAGTTGACCCATCTGGAAGAGAGATATGGCTGGAGAGCTTGTTTCACTCACATCCAACAAGTCATGACTCTACACATCCCTGAGTACAACAGGTTAAGGACACATCAGAGATGTCAGTGTCAGAAAATAGTGACAAAATGTGTAGTCATAAATGTAACGATCTTCTGTTCCCTTATTCGCAGGTGTGTGGACATTCTGGAACTATCTGAACTTAATGACCTTTTGAAGTACCATGATCACACTCTGCGCCTCTACTGTGCCCTCTCAGCCCATGGAAACACGCATGTAAGCCACGCCCTCTGTAGCCACGTGGACCAGTCACAGCTCTTGTTTGCTTTGCAGTGTTCTAGAATGCCAGGTCACCTGCGGACAGGTTACTACAATCTCCTCATCAGTATTCACCTTAGTGCCCACGCAAGCGCAAGGCAGGCCATGAATTACGAATACATCGTTCCCTTGACTGATACCACGCGGTCTATTACGCTCTACAAAAACAACAGGAAAGTGCAAAGATTTCCAGGGAAAGACCTCAGTACTTCCTTGTGGCCGAGAATGCGCTTTACATCACCTTGTTTTATCTGGGCTGACAAAACAGGTTTGATTGACGGCCATGAGAGCGTGGCTTCTTGGAGTGAATTGTGCCAAGACAGCCCTGAGTTCCCATTGGAAGTATTGAAAGCGGTTGTCATAGCGATGCTGAAAGAAGCAGTGATAGCAGTAGGTCAGCGTGTGAGGGATCCCACAGGGGGCAGTGTTGAGCTCCTGCTGGTTCCTCTACTTGGTTTGCTGCATACACTTCTTCTGATGGGTGTGTATGGGGGGAAAGATCTGGAAAAGGTTTTCAGTCTTATCCTGCCAGTCAGTTACATGAGAGGGATGTGCAGAGCAGAAGAGATTGATGGACTAGAAGAATGTAACGGAGAAAAGGATGTTGGAGAGTGGGATGATGATATTCCTCAAAGTCTTCTTGAGATGAAGCTTCCAGAAGCAGTCAAATTACAGGTAAGCATATCTGTAAGCTCTGTGGCACAGGTCTTGTCCACCCCCCCCCCCCCCCCCAAAATTGACATTTACTTCATGCTGTAGCTTGAGGTGTGGATGAGTACCTTATTGATCTTATCTTCCTATGTCTTATCAGAATTTGTTGTCACCATTCACTCATTCCTCTTTATCTCTCAGGTGTGCCACCTTCTGCAGTACCTGTGTGACTGCCAAGTACGTCACAGAGTTGAGGCTGTGGTGGGCTTCTCAGGTGACTTCGTAGAAAATCTCCAAGAAAACCAACGCTTCCGGTACAATGAGGTCATGGATGCGCTCAACATGTCTGCTGCGCTTACCGCACGCAAGACTAAAGAGTTTCGTTCCCCCCCTCAGGAACAGGTCCGATACTATAGAGATCAAAATGACTTAATGCAACTTTTAAAGAGATTAGACAATTCCTAAAGAGAAGTGTGTTGCATCTCTCTCCATTCAGATCAACATGATGTTGAACTTCCAGGAGGACAATCAAGAATGTCCATGCCCTGAGGAGATCCAAGATCTGCTATGGGAATTTCATCAGGACCTAATAACTCACTGTGGTGAGAGTGCCAAGCTTAGAGCAACCCATGCCACCATTTCACCACCATCAAATAGTCAACCACATACCTTAAACATTTATCCACATATCTTCTGGTTTGTTTAATTCAGGAATTGAGACAGATAATGATTCCTGGAATGTGGATGAGAGTGACCCATTAATCAGGAATCGCCTCCAAGGTCTAGTGGATAAAATAAATCAGTTCAAGAGGAGAATGTCAGGAATTGCTGAGGAAATTGTGACCAAACCTGGTAGGAAAAATGAAGCATTCCATTCGCTTACACTTTTGGCTTTCAAAAGTGATCTTTTTCATTATATTAGGATCAAATTGTCAGGCACGTAGTGGTAAAGCTGTAAATGTTTTTTTTATTAGATTTTAAGCTAAAACAGATCTGCATTTTTAGTCACTTTGAAGCAGCTGATATCCGAAACCATGCTAGACTGGGCCCAGGAAGAGATGATTGAAGATCCGATTCTGGTGCGTGCCGTGTTCAGCCTGCTTCATCAACAGTATACTGGGCTGGGTGGCCAACTGTCTCAACCACTACAGAAGGCTTATTGTATTAGCCCAAACTCTGTGGAGGACACTCTCAACCTTCAGTGGGCGCTGGCACGCATCCGTTCATTGCTTAAGGCCCGGATGGGTAAAGAAGAGGAGGAACTAATGATCAAAGGTTTAGGGTAAGAGATTATACCTAATCTTGTGTTTTGCAAATAAGATAAATCTCTCCACTGTTGTTGACTTACCTTAAGGCTGATTAGTAAATTAGTCAAATTAGTAAATTGGTAAATTTTGTTTTGTGTAGTGACATCATGAATAATAAAGTGTTCTATCAGCACCCTAATCTGATGAGAGCTTTAGGGATGCATGAAACCGTCATGGAGGTGATGGTCAATGTACTCGGTCCTCGAGAATCTAAGGTAATCGAAACATCCAAAGCCATGTTGTGTTTCCTCATTATTGTATTAAATATTGAAACAAGAACATATGATGTAGACTTTAATCTTAAAACATCCTTAAATAACTTGACTCTTTTCTTGCCCTTTAAAGGAAATCATGTTTCCCAATATGGTTGCACACTGTTGTCGCTTTTTGTGTTACTTCTGTCGAATTAGTCGTCATAACCAGAAGGCCATGTTTGATCATCTCAGCTACCTTTTGGACAACAGCAATGTTGGACTTGGTAGGTTTATACTATTTTTATATATTGAAAATGCCATTTTTGATTATCTTAGCTGCTTTAGATACCTAATGGACAATGGCACTGTTGGATTTTCATTTTCATTTTATAATAAATTTACGTGTTTCATTAGCATTTTTCTCTACAAACTGTATTTTCAGCGTAACAGTTATATTTTACCTGAAAATTTATCCAGAATTTCAGAAACAAGAATTTTCAGGCAAATTAGCATAAGAGCGCAATTTAAAAAAAAACACACACATAGGAGTTAAAATTTCTGTGGATAATGTACTGACAAAAGTGCTCGTTAAAGAATACAGACACAAAAATCTCCTTTCTATAATGACCAACGCAATCTATCAAGAACAGCGCAAATTAGCGCTGGGTTTAATTTTTTAAGGCATTAAAGGGGCATTGTGTAACTTTTAGAAGGATCTTCAATATAATGACAGAAATGCGATATAATATACAAAACTATATTATCAGTGGTGTATAAAGACCTTAAAAAATGAACTGTATTGTTTTTATTACCTTAGAATGAGCCATTTTATCTACGTACACCACATGTCCCCATTCATGAAAGTCGCCATATTGCACCGCCATGTTTCTACAGTAGCCTTAAACGGACAAACTGCTCTATAGACTGTTTCAGCAGTAACAACATAAACAAGCGGCTGTCGCGGTCCGCACGTAACTTCCGGTAAACTCCGCTAAGAATAAATAACAAAGTTCTTTAAACATATAGTTTATTTATATAACAAGCAAAACAACAACACATAGATTACCTAGGAAACCAAAACATTTGTTATTTTCGACGAGGCATTTGTTCAAGAGATCAGTTTAGCAACTAGTCAGACCATTAAAAAAACGAAACCGGAAGTAAGGTTCGGATCCAGACGTGCATCACGTGCGTCCGATGAAACGTCTATAGAGCGTAAATCGTGTTGCTTGATTCATTTCTCGCAGCATTTAAAAAAAAGTTGCCAGCCATTGGCAGCATACACAAACACAAAAAACCCTGTTTACTTCTACCTTCAGTTTTTCTCTTTTTATCACCTCTCAAAAATGGGGAGGTTTCTTCAAAAATTCCAAATGTTGAGCAAAAAGCTAAGATAACTCTATTTTTGTGAAGGACTTTTGATATAGATCAGATTTAGAAAGATCCTCAAAACATACTCGGAGTTTGAACTGTTTGAACTAAGGTAATACTTCTGGGTTTTATAAGTTAGGTAAGAGCACCACCTGGTGGATAATAGTGGAAATATGGATTGCTGGAAAAACTCGTCAATGGCAGGAAAGCGTTTTCTTTTAATTGTCAATGGCGGGGAAAGAGTTAAATATTTAACTCCCATATATTTTGCGTCTGAAAGGGACGCAATAAGGTCGGTTGCAAAAATAGCTATGTCCAAGCCATTCTGCGCTAATTTTTTAAAGCATCTTTAGAAATTTGGCTCCCCTTGTGATGAGAAGAGGATAATACCGCCCCTTAATCTGCACTATCCAACCACGGCACTGCTATTTAGTGCAAAGATCAGCTCATTTGCATTTCAAAGGACACACCCAAAAATATTTGCTCACACCTACAAAGTGGGAATTTTAACATGCTGTAATAAATTATCTATATGGTATTTTGAGCTAGAACTTCACATACGTACTCTGGGTACAACAAAAGATTATTTTACATCTTAAAAAAAGTCTTGTCAAATGTCCCCATTAAACTAAATCTAGGAAAATATACAAATATTACAAATTTGCTTAGTGACCTACACTGTAAAAAAATCTTTGTTGCATTTGAATTACAATAAATTTGAACTTTCTTGACTAGCGTAACGTAATGCCTAAGGCCGCCTTAATGCACGGGCTTACCTGGGCTGAAGCCCAGGGGCCTCCCAAGTTCAGGGGCCTCCCAAGTTCACGTTCATTTTGTTTTTTAACTTGACAGGTTGTCTGTCAATCACTCTAACTGCACGTTACATGGCTGCTGATTGGTCCGTGGTAACTTACTGTGAAATAAAATATCAGACGTAACAGATTTTTCTATTCCGTGTAATGTAATTAAGTGCGCGTTGTCAACTTGGCATTCCTGCATGTTAGACTGAGTGTGACAGAGAAACGGGAAATAATCCACCAACAAATGAAACAGTAATTTCTAAAATTTCATAATAAGCACTAAGGTGCAGGTCTCTCTCTCTCTCTTTCGCGTGCGCGCTCACTCTCTCTGTGCTCGTACAGCTGCGTCTCTGGGATGCAGAAGTCTCTACAACCGTGCGCAAGAAACTGTGCCGCCAAATAAAAAAAGGAGTTCCCGAACATTAATGCTGTTCGTTATTATAAAGTTTAAGTTTACTCGCGTTTATATCAGTGACGCGTGCGCAGCTGGAGCGATGTAGTTTGACGCGATGTTAGCTCACAGTATACATCTGTTGGTTTAGAAAGACGACGCAACGATAAATGTGCAAGTCAAAGCGTGACAAGACCATCTCAAATGATCATCCCCTGATCGCACCATTCATATTTATAATCTCCTTATCTAAAGATCTTATATACAGGTATGTTCCCTGTCTGTTTTGTGCATATTCATACGTGTTCGTTTTACATGCGTAGTATGCATAAATACTAAATACAATGCCTACTATATCTTCAATAGCCTATAAAATAAATAACTGATTAAAAAACAAGATTCTGTCTATAAAGACTTATCTTTTGTTAACATTAATGCATTTTCACTTTAAAACTAACTTTAACTTCTTATATTTTTACAACTGTGGTGAGCATTTAGTTAGTGAGTGACAATTTTCTGCAAATTTGTATATTCCAAAAACTATATAAACATAAAGCTTATAAACATATATACTTTTGGTTTTATTTCCACCACAAGTTGCTGTGTGTGGTTGTTAAATAAAGTGTCTTGTGTTTATGCTCAAGTGGGCTTAGTGATATGTTATTAATGATAATATGGTGTTTTCTGGGTCAAAGAGGGAAAACTACATTTTGTGATGTAGATTACATAGATATTACACTTTTTTTTCAAAATAAGACTACAAATTGAGGGTATGGGGGGCCTCCAAAACCTCTCAGCCCCAGGGCCTCACATTAGGTTAAGGCGGCCCTGGTAATGCCACACACAGGAGATAAGCAGGCGGTTTCGCGGACAGGGATTAGCCTTACCAGGACTAGGCCTTAGTTTAAATAGGAAATATAACAAGTTTTAACAAACATCCCTTACTAAAAACATTACTTTTGTGCACTTTGAGGCAAAACAAAGGGCACTGGTATATTTTAAGATATGTCAGTGCAAGCTGTTTTCAGTTTGGACAACCCTTACATATTTTTTAGTCTATGACTAGTCTTATCACTGTCCGTGAAACCGCCCCGAGGAGTGTGAATAAGTGATATTTAATAAAGAAAACGAGAACATGAATACTAAAAAAAGCAAGACATACAATAACCAACAATGAACTGAACACGGCCTTGCGGTGTAAATACACAGGGGGGACGATAACTAAACAAGACACAAGTGATGACAATAATTAAACTAATGAGGGACAAGTGAAGATGTTGAAACATAATAAACTAATAAATAGAAACAATGAGAAAACTACAACAAACTAAGGCATGATTATGTCAACCAGTGAGGAGTTGCTATAAATTATAGAAAATAAATTGAATTTTTTAATTTAAATGGATAGTTCACCCAAAAATGAAAATTCTGTCATCATTTACTCACTGTCATGTTGTAACAAACCTGCATACATTTTGTTGTTCTGTCACAGTACTATGGAAGTAAATGGGGTTCATGAACGGTTTGGTTACAAACATTTCTCAAAATATCTTCCTTCGTGTTCATCAGAACAAAATAATTGACTTGTGTTTGTAACAACATGAGAGTGAGTAAATTAGAGCTGCAACTATCGACTATTTTTTCAACCGATTAATCTATCGATTATTTTTCGATTAATCGAATAGTCTAATGATTTTTTTATACATATAATTCCCCAACAAATAATAAATGTAACATCTGCCATTAACGCCAACATTTTATTTAAGCATTTTCTTAATTAAACAAACACACAAACCAAAATTTTCAACATGAAAAATAAAGTGGCAGTGCCACTTTAAAAGAGGCATTATTCACCTTAAACAATAAAATAGGCATATATTAATATTTTAAACATTAGTTTATGATTAGTACATGCATTAACTCAGCATTAGTTCAGACTGAAGTAAAAATAAGTTCATTGTGATTCATGAACCCTTATATAAAATGTAATGGTTATATTATTACTGTTAATATTATTACTATTAGTAGTACTGCATTCTCATTTAACTTTAACATTTAACTTTTCTTAAGTTCCGGGTAAAAAACAAGTTCAGTTAGTATGATCTTCTAATATTTTATAAACGGCGTTTACGCCGCTGTTACTGTAAATAATGTCAGGAATACCTTACAAGACGAGCTTCTGTAATATCTGCGCACATATTCGAAAAAAAGACGTTCATTGGGAACTCCGCACTGCCAGCTGGCTTTCAGTGCACGCGGGCACATGCCTATCAGTTCTCAATGTGACAGTAACTTATTATTTCATAACTTCTTAATATAAAAACATGTCCTGCTCTTTATTTACTGTTTCAACATACTGCCCAGAAGCGATGCAATGTCGCGTCTGTCAGGCGTCTCGCAGCTCGTATTAAACGAAGATGTAAACACAGCTGTATTAAGCACAATATGTATTGATTCTATTGTTTATAGAGTAAGTATAAAAACTTACTGTAATAGTTCAAATTCTTACGCTGACGTCTCGTCATTTTGAGGTCGGAGAGGCCCAGGTTTTCTTTTAAGATGATCATACACAGGTGTTGCGCTGCGGTGGTATGCCATTTCAGTTTTACACAGTAACGTAGACTAACTGTGTTCCGTACACTTTCGGGCTTTTCCGCAAGCTTTCGTCTACTCCTCGATGTAACTTGCTCAAAATAAGCATGTTTGTGTGCGCATTCTCTGGGGGAAGGCCTATTGTATGATTTACACTTTGATTGATGTCTTTTGGACCAATAGTTTTTGAGAAAAGTGAGAAAAAGTACCTCCTCCGCCTGTGTACGAAAGATGATTAGGGAAAACGGTGTTCCGTACATGCTAACAATGATGTTCCGTACAGAGCGCAAAACTTGATTTCAGCTACGAAAATGGACATTAAAGATGAAATAATGTTTTATTTTACTTGATTGTGATGTTTTTTAATTTGTTAAAGCATGATGAAAGTTTAGTTAAACATAATCACTGCATACAAGATGGTACTGACAGACGTGCTATCCGACTGGCTCTATGCAGTCATCGGACGCAACCGACTTTAAACATTAAATACTCCAATTTCAAATATTTTTTTCAACAAAAGGTAATATATTTAACAGTTTGTGATAAAAATCATTCATTTTATAAAGACGTAAATAAAGTGTGAAGCATAAATTAAACTGAAATCCACATTTTTGCTGCCCCACTTGTCTCCCCCTGAAGCTGCAGTCTGTTAGCATAAGCCTGCCCACCGGCCGTTTTCAAACACAAGAGGCGCACACCGCAGATTTACTGAATAATCACTGAAACAGTTTGCATGAGGTTCTCTTTCCTGGTCGTGGATGAAAGATGGGGAAATGAGGATGACACAGATATGACTTTTGTGTGTGATCTCAAATTATTTATTGAGTTATTGGCAGTTAAATGTCATCTGTACGGAACATCGTTGTGTACGGAATACAGTTAGTCTACGTTATGTGTTTTATTTGGTCTCTGCTTAAAGTATTCCCACACTTTTGATCGCGTTCTGTCTGTTTGGTATAACACTTGTATCACCCGGTCGGAGCTGAAGCCGCCTTCATTTCAAAATGTAAACAGTGCGACGCATCGACGCATTTCCGGCAAATCGACGTAATTACGTAATCGACGTAATCGACTACGTCGACGCGTCGTTCCAGCCCTAGAGTAAATGATGACAAGGTTTTCATTTTTGGGTGAACTATCCCTTTAAAAAGGCTTTTGGATGACATTTGGACCAGATTGCATATTCACATTACTAATATTTGCATTTACATTGTATATATTTGGCAGCTGCTTTTATCGAAAGTGACTATTCTCAAGATATATATTCCATTAGTTTGTGTGTTCCTTGGTACTGAACCTATGACCTATGGGATACTAATGCAACGCTCTACCAGTTGAGCTACAGGAACACTAATAACATTAACTGCATCATGTCAAGTCCGATTAAATTCACAATTAACATCAGAATATCACAAAAGATATCCTGGAATGCTACTTGCTGAATAGACCTTCCGTAGTAATCCCATGTGTGCTCCTTGATAGGGTTTCAATCAGATACTACGAAAATAAAACTGGTACAATAAGTTAAAAAGCCTTTACTCCCATAGTGGTTAGTCACACAAACACATTAAAAAACAATAATAAAAAAAAGATTACCTAATGGCAGTACATTCCAGTTCGTCCACTTTAAGAATTACTGGATTGGAAACAATAACTGCATCCATTAGAAAAGGTGATAAACAAGGCAGATGGCCGAAGTGCATTAGTGTTTTATTGTTTTTAATCTCTTTGTGCCAGCCACTGTGACTTAAGGCTTTTTAACTTCTTGTACCAGAAGAATTATAAATTTTTGTAGTATAACATCAGGTTTTATTCAGGTTTATTAATGGTTTGGGACCTACATGTGCTTTTCCCATCAGCTTGTCCTTCGATGAGAGGATCGACTCCACTAGACGTGGTGGCTGCTTCTGTAATGGACAACAATCAGCTGGCACTTGCTCTTACAGAACCAGATTTGGAGAAAGTAAATCTGCACACATACACACTCTTATTGGCTCCTGATTTATTATTATGGCTTGGCATTTGGAGCATAACTCATTTCTCACCATGTGCTATGGACATGAATGATGTGATGTGTCGTCAGATAATCTTCACCAAGTGGACAATAAAATGGGCAAAAAATCTAATAGACTTCCATTATAGAAGAAATTTGAGCCTAATCTAACTAGCTTGCAAACACCCAGAACACCAGCTGCATTCAAATGAGCTGAAAAACACTCCCTGGCAACCCCTTATAAAAGTCACAATTTTCCTCATTAAAAATGGAAAACAGTTTTGTTATTATGAGGGATTAGATGTTGGACTTCTTGTTCTGTGCGTTTGTACAGGTGGTGCGGTATTTAGGAGCCTGTGGTTTGCATAGTTGTGCTTTGTTGGTCTCTAAAGGGTACCCAGATATTGGTTGGAATCCAGTAGAAGGCGAACGTTACCTGGACTTTCTGCGATTTGCAGTGTTTTGTAATGGTGAGGTCACTTGTTATTTTAAATTACAATAGTGTTGTCATGTCCATGCCAACCTTATTGCATAACTATAGGTAGGATGTTTGTAATTGGTTGTTTGTTATTAAGGTGAGAGTGTTGAGGAAAATGCCTATGTAGTAGTTAGACTTCTGATTCGCCGGCCTGAGTGCTTTGGTCCTGCCCTGAGGGGAGAGGGAGGAAATGGTCTCCTAGCAATGATGGAGGAAGCCATAAGAATTTCCGAGCAGCAAGATGGAATCGGTACACACAGTTCCAACAGAACTCTGTGAGTGTTACAGTTCTCCTTTTCCTATTTTTGCTTTATACTTCCTATGTTTTCCTGTATATTTCTTGTGTTTTTCCTATATACTTCCCAAGCATTTTCTATATACAGGTGCTAGTCATAGAATTAGAATATCATCAAAAAGTTGATTTATTTCACTAATTCCATTAAAAAAAACTTGTATATTATATTCATTCATTACACGCAAACTGATACATTTCAAATGTTTATTTCTTTTAATTTGGATGATATAACTGACAACTAAGGAAAATCCCAACTTCAATATCTCCGAAAATTTGAATATTACTTAAGAACAATACAGAAGAAAGGATTTTTAGAAAGCTTGGTCAGCTGAAAATTATGTGAAGATTAGTCTGTGGCACTGCTCAGGTGTTATGAGAGCCCTGCAGGTTGCTCTGATAGTGGCCTTCAGCTCTTCCTCTTCACAATACCCCATAGATTTTCTATGGGGTTAAGGTAGGGCAAGTTTGCTGGCCAATTAAGAACATGGATACCATGGTCCTTAAACCAGGTACTGGTAGCTTTGGCACAGTGTGCAGGTGCCAAGTCCTGTTGGAAAATGAAATCTCCATAAAGTTGGTCAGCAGCAGGAAGTATAAAGTGCTCTACAACTTCCTAGTATACGGCTTTGTTGACCTTGGACCTCAGAAAACACAGTGGACCAACACCAGCAGATGACATGGCACCCCAACATCTGTACGTAGTGGTTCTTGAAGCACTGACTCCCGCTGCAGTCCCCTCTTTGTGAATCTCCCCAACATTTTTGAATGAGTTCTCTCCAGGGTGCGATTATCCCTATTGCTTGTAAACTTTTTTCTACCACAACTTTTCCTTCCCTTCGCCTCTTTATTAATGAACACAGAGCTCTGTGAACAGCCAGCCTCTTTTGCAATGACTTTTTCTGTCTTGCCCTCCTTGTATAAGGTGTCAATGGTCGTCTTTTGGACAACTGTCTTCCCAATGAGTGTTTAGCCTACAGAACAAGACTGAGAGACAATTTAAAGGCCTTTGCAGGTGTTTTCAGTTAATTAGCTGATTCGAGTGTGGCACCAGGTGTCTTCAATATTGAACCTTTTCACAACTTATTAATTTTCTACAAAGATTTAATAAAGATATTGAATTTGGGATTTTCCTTAGTTGTCAGTAATAATCATCAAAATTTTAAGAAATAAACATTTGAAATATATCAGTCTGTGTGTTATGTATGTTCACTTTTTTGAATGGAATTAGTGAAATAAATCAACTTTTTCATGATAGTCTAATTATATGACCAGCACCTAAATGCATCATACATTGTAAAAAGATGCAACATTTTTGTTAAATCAACATAATTTTTTTGTTAAGTTAAAGTAACATAAAATTATAAGTTTAACATTTCAAATTGATTGTATAAGTTATGTCAACTTTTCACAAGCCTAAACATAAAATAATAGGTTAAATTGACTTGGCAAAGCCAAGTTGTTTTAACATTACAATAACTTTTCCTGTACACTTCCTATGTTTTTTCTTTACACCTTCTACACTGTAAAAAATGCAGCATAAAGTTAAAACAACTTTGTTTTCCAAGTCAATTCAACCCACCATTTTTAGTTTTGACTTAAAAATAAGTTGGCATATACACATCAACTTACAAAAACAAGTTAAATTAACATAAACATTATTTTACAGTGTATGTTTTTCCTACATACTTTTTTTTCTATATATTTTCTATGCTTTTCAAAATAATTAATATGTTTTCAATATATTTCCACACTGAAAAAAATGCAGCATGAATTTAAAACAACTTGGTTTTGCAAGTAAAATCAGCCTACTATTTTAACTCTTTCCCCGTCATTGAAGAATTATCTCGAAAATCCATTATAAAAATGCAGTTATCAGCTTTTTAAATATTTTGTATTTTTGAAGAAACATATTATATTTTAGGGGTGATAAAAAGAGAACAAATGAAGATAGGATGAAAGTTTTTTTTTAAAAGAGAGGATCTTTTCTTTCATTTAATATATTGTATGTTTATGTAATTTTTTGAAAATCATAAAAATTGCTGGCGCTGACTGGCAACTTAAAAAAAAAAAACTCTGGCGGAGAAAGAGTTTTTTACTTGTAATAAGTTGATATAACTTACAAAGACAATTTGAAATCAACATAACATAAAAATATATGCTGATTTGACATCAGTGTTTCCCCTATATAATTCCTATATTTTTTCCAAAATGTTTTTCCTATATACTGTATTCCTAGTTTTCCATTATACTTACTGTGTGGTTTCTATTCTTTCAATCATGCTTTTAGTGACACACTTGATGATGAAGATGATGATGCTATCCATATGGGACATGCCATAATGACTTTCTACTCCGCGCTGATCGATCTGTTGGCCCGTTGCGCCCCTGAGACACATGTAAGTGTTCGGGAAACCCTCTGAGAGAGTTAGATAAGCCTGGTAATGTGTTTAAAAGATTGAGTTGGGAACAGCTTATCGGTTTTATCTATTTTTTAAGGCACAGCCAGTTTTCATTAAAGGTTTCAAGGTTTACTAATGGATGTCTCTATTGTGTGTGTGGTCTGTAGCTCATAGAAGCGGGGAAAGGTGAGGCTATCCGGATCAGGGCAATCTTAAGGTCTCTCATTCCCAGAGACGATCTTGAAGGGGTCATCAATATTGCTTTCAAGTTGCCAAATGTGAACACAGGTGTGTGTGTGTGGCAAAGTCATCACTCTTAGCTGGGATGTTGGCCTAAGTTGTGAGCCTAAGTTAAATATACATTCATGATGTGACATCAGTCTTTCCAGAGTATTTTATTGTCTTACTAAATGCATGTGACTGGTTAATAATGGGTTCGGTGTTATGAATGTCTGATCTCAGTTTTTAAATAAACCTGGTAAATTTGGTTTGGAATTGCCAGCATATCTGTGTTTGAAGTTGTTAATTTTAAGTCTAAAAGTGATTAATCGGTAGTATTTTTTTTTCTGCTTATTATACACAGATGGGCTAGTGATTGAGCCAGACATGTCTCAGATTTTCTGTCCGGATCACAAAGCAGCCATGGTTATGTTTTTGGACCGTGTGTATGGAGTCCAGGACCAGCAGTTTTTGCTTCGTCTGTTGAAGTCTGGTTTTCTTCCTGACCTGCAAGCGGCTGTTAACATGGATTCTGTAAGAAGGCACACATGAAGAAAAAGTTTACCTAAAATTCTCTGATTGGCTGCAATTTTACATACAATGAAAGTAAATGCGGACTGGGGCTGTAAACTCATAAAGGAATTCATACGACTTGTGGGCTATAATCCAAGTCTTTCGAAGCCAATACAATACCTTCATGTGATGAACTGTTTTTCACAAAATCCTCCTTTTTGACAAGTTCTTTATTTTCAGTTGTGAGGTGCCAAGTTTCTAAGTGCAGAATTCAATGGTGTCATGCTATTTGTGAGATGACATTTAGCATCCTTTACACAAGGTGCCGTACAAGTTAAAATTGGCACAGACGTTCAATTAGTTGGCCAAACTTTTCCTTTAAATATCTGGAATGTTAATCTGTTTTCTTATGTCATGAAAAGAGGTAAGACATGCATTTCCATCTTCTCTCCGTAGACTGGATTGGGTGGTACAGACATGGCACTGGCCCTTAATCGATACATATGTGCAGCCGTACTGCCACTGTTGAGTAAATACTCGTCTCTGCTGTGTGACTCCTCATCGATGCAGACCGGGCCGATCGATGGTTTCCTGCATGGGGTGTACAGCCTCTCCAAAGCCAGTGTACTGACCAAGGCCCAGAGAGACTCCATCCAGGACTGTCTGCTGGCTGTATGCGGGTAAGGATGGTATTCAACAGTGTTGTGTAGTGTAGTTTAACTTAATATAATGTTTAGGTCTTATTTTAGTTAAATTTTAAATATTTGAAGAGTTTGGTTCCAAAACGAAATAAATCCATTTTTACTAATTTTGGTAAAAATTAGTTTTCTATACCAAGAAAGTGACAAGATGAAAACCACCATTTTCTGTTACAAACTTTCACATAGCATCTACATAACATAGGTTATAATGACATTAATAATTCAAATCCATAATTAGATTTTCAAAGATTTATTATAAAAACAGATTATTTTTATCCGCAAAATGCAATAAATCCTTTACAAGTTTTTTTAAATGCTATTTTTTTTTTAATCAATATATAAATGTGCATTTATTTTTGCCATTGTATAATCATTTAGTTGACTAGTGGTATACACTGATAAAAATAAACATTAATGGCATTAATGAAAACACTTACTTTGTCATATTAAGAACACTGTCATTGCTGCTGTAATCCTTGGGATGTCGTCACTGAACATTTTTGACAGAGATCAGCTGTAAAATGTTTTGGTCCTTCTCGATTTTCCTTGACTTCGAGTAAAATAATGGAAAGTTTTTCATAAGATCCCGTGGGGTCAATGTGTTAGCAGGACAGAAGCTTGATGCTGTCGTGTCAGAACAAGCAACAGCCGGCATTTTTCCTTCACCCGAGAACCTCTCGCTAAATTATTAGATTTTGATGGCTTACGTTTCTTCCCTGCCACATGAGAGACCATGAGGTTTATTAAGAAACCAAACAGGTTTATTAAGGCCATCAAAATTGTTTTTGTTTGTTTGTTGATCACGAAGTACAAAGTAGATGAGGAAAACTAGGATTCTGTGTGTATTCAATGCAATAAATCCGCTCAACAAGTCAAAACGCACAATTCTCAATGCGTTGTGATATGTTGAGCGGATTTATTGCATTCTGGAGAGAAGGAGGCCTGGCGTTTATCACGTTTTGGGAAAAAAGGGAAAAAGATGACAGAATAAAGGGGTGCGATGGCGTAGTTTCCGCATCAGTTTTCATTTATACTTTTGCGTCATCAGTGTTTCCTACAGGATTGATACTGTGGCGGCGATGACGTCACACGCTGATTAGCATATATGTGATGTCATTGCGTCGTGTTTTACTCTTTGATCCGTCACATTATATTGCATTTTAACACAACTAAGATGCTATTTTTACATAGTCTCTGTTCTGTTGTCTATAAAATAGTGACTGAACAGGACCCAGTAACGACCCACGACTCAGTAACTCTTTGTTTAATCCAATCAGCTTTTTCTGAAACTGCTGCTAAAAACGCGACCTTATCTGAAAAAATCATCATACGTTTACATTGAGGCTGTACTGGTATTGCTCTTCTCATCAGTGTTGTTGTGTTGTGAACGCTTTTTTATTAGAAATACGAGTGGTATTGTATTGTATAGCGCAGACAATTTGTTGCAAATTCAGAAATATGAGAGAATACACGGTTGCTGTTACTACAGAACACGTGCATGGGCATGCTGCATAATAGGTAGGGAGAGAGCTCGGACACAGACTCACATCAGAACGGGTATATGTGGGAAACACTATGCTAACCTTTTGTTAATTCCATCTCATGATGAACTTAATCAGCCACCGACTTCTCTGTCAGTAACATCCGTGACTGTTGACGTTTACGCGAAAAATAGAAAGTACACAGAGGAACACGGAGTTAAATACTTTTCACTGTTATGTGAGAGAGGCGTGCAGGCTCAGCAAAGAGAGGGGAGGGGGCCGGGGGCACGCGCTGTTGCGCTGCATACAACGAGAGAGGGAGGATGGAGGCGCGCTGAGTGCTCGCTGCAATGAATTAAGCCGTTTTAAATAGTAAAATTAAAATGTAAATGGGAATCATGAAAAATCTATTTGTGGCGGCCAGTGTTGATTCTGTGGCGGCCTGCCACAGATAAATGAATATATGGGAAACACTGGTCCATGTTGACGTGCAAACACGCGCAGACCGCTGGTAGGTACAGTAGTATCCATGCGTGTAACCACAGTAGCAGCGTGACCGTCAAAGAAGAAGAAGCTTGGTTAACCCACAAACAAAGAAGAAACAACAACTTGTTGTGTATGATATGAGAAGACCAGCAATGATGGAAGTAAATAAACAGCGACTTTTGTTGCAGTTTGAGTTAAATCACTCCTCAACTTGGCTCATCCTTGTTTTCACCGTCGCAAAGGGAAATACCTATGACGCAGTTTTTTTACCTGAAGGGAGGGGTTTTGGTGGACCAATCACTGTTAAAAATTTAGCGAGGTGCACGTCAGGCTACGCAGAGCTATGTACAGGCTACGGATAACCTATGGTGTAGCTACGGCGACAGCTTACGCACGACTATAAATTGGGCTTAACACAGCAGATATTGGATTTTGTGTAAAATTAAGAATTCACTTTTTAATACTGACCAGATACAATACTGATTTTGGCGATACATATGTTTTTTAAAAAAATGCATTTTATAGACTTCATTTATAGGCTTATATCTACTTTATTTAAGATTTAATTATGTACGGTTAAGTGTGTCCTGTGTAGCACCTTGCAGAAACATTGTTTGGTTTCACTTTGTACAAGCTGTATATGGTTAAAATACCAGTTAACTCTTTTGAACTTGCTACTTTTTGCTAAAGTAAAGTTTGTATATAATAATTAGGTTAAATTTATTTTAATGTGGTAAATAATATATTTTTACTATAACATTTTTTTATATTAAAGCCCAGAGTCTATATCTTCGTTATTTTCAGACTGAATTTAAAATAAACAGTTTCAGTATTCTGAACTACTGTAAAGTGACTGTAAAGTTTAGAGTATGGATTAGTATGTATTTATCTATAACCAGTTGTTTATAACTATACAATATATACTTTGTTTGTTTTTTACAGAAAGTTGAGGCCCTCCATGTTACAGCCCCTGCTCCTTAATCTTGTGTTTGATGTCCCTCAGCTATCAGAAAATGCCAAGATGCCATTGAAGGTCTAAACTTAAAAAATATGAGAAATATGGTTCAAAACAAAGCCAAAGGTCCTTTACTGTATTCATCACTATATTTACTCTCCCTTCCAGCTGTTGAGCAGTCACTATGAGCAGAGCAGGAGCTACTACTGTCGAAATGATGGTTGTGGTGGATCTGACTCTGCTTCAGAAGAGGAGCTTTGTTTGACCAGAAAGCTGTTTTGGGGTATATTTATTGCACTTGCTGGAAAGGTAAGAGTATCATTTGTTATCGTTTGTGAAATAATACACCACAATAATAATTCACTACAAAGATAATGTGTGCACCATATTAATAACTGTTTAGTAGGCCTACTTCTATTTTGTATTGTAATTATTGCATTTTATTGTGCTTAAAGAAAGCCTTTGCCAAATTGAGATTTGTTGTTAAAATTTGTTTTCAATTACATCCACAGTCTTACGATGGAGATCTGTTCAAGCTGGCTCTCGGTTGTCTCAGTGCAGTTGCTGGTGCGATCCCTTCTGACCATCTTGACCCGAGCTGCATGGGTGGACGGGAGAGACACTCAACGATGGATTTAGAAAGACGATTTTGTCCTCGGCCCCTGGACACCTCCAAGTAAGATCACTGTGGTTAAAGGGAATTAACAAATCACATCAGATGCACAGATTTGTTATTTGAATAAATAAGACAAATAAAATTAAATAAAAAGACATTCACGAGTGCTTTAAGTGAAGTTTTAATAATATATGTTATATATTATTATTAACATATTTCAATTCCAATGTTATCATTAGAGATGTAACGATTACCAGTTTAATGGTAAACCGCAATAAAAATGTTCAATGTTTAGTATTCCTGCATCATTTTAACCATGCCTGTGTCATAGAAAACATGATAAAGAACAACCCAGCAACTTTGTTTTAGTAAACCATTCTCTTCAAGCATGTAAAAATAGCTCATTCAGATTTCGCTCCCTATGTACAGTAATGTCCCTTAATCTGCACTTTCCAACCATTTAGTGCAGAGAGAGAAAATAATTGACAGCACAATTGAGTTTCAATTTCAATAAACAACCATTACGGTGATCAGCGTTTGCATTTCATCAGCTCATTTGCATTTATAGGGACACACCCAAAAACTGCACATTTTTGCTCACACCTATAAATTGCCATTTTTAACATGCTATAATAAATTATCTATGGGGAATTTTAAGCTAGAACTTCACATAAACCCTAATCTCAGTGTCTTTGTCTGAGAGCTTAATAGTCAAAGATGTTCGTTTTATATGTAATGAACAAACTATTTTTG